>NW_025746085.1:0-22500 GCF_021184085.1 Oncorhynchus gorbuscha
TGAAACAGAAAACCGAGGAACCTTGTTGTTGACAGACGCCAAGACTGTGTACACTGGTCTAGCTGTGACCTGACTTCAGCTTAGACGTGGGCCCAGTGGCGCAATGCATAACGTGTCTGACTACGGATCAGAAGATTCTAGGTTCGACTCCTGGCTTGGTCAATACTTTATTTAATTGACTGAAATCAAGCTGGGAATGATACTGTATAACTTTCAGTGCTTCTGGCTGTTCTCACTTCAAACACATTTTAGACGGATTTCATCTGGACATTCCCCAACATCTCTGAGAAAAAAAGATGTAGCTTTTGAATCCAACAGGCATAATGTCAACATTTAAAGATTTGTCTGTGATGTGTATTTTAAGTATATTTCTTCCCATATGGTCTAAGAGTTAGGATTCCTGGTTTTCACCCAGGTGGCCCGGGTTCGACTCCCGGTATGGGAAAGAATATATTTTCGTTAGGTACCCACTTGTGTAACAACAGATGCAGCAGTTTCACACAACACAAAAATATTCCCTCATCAACAGGAAATGTGACATGTTATGTAGATTCAAATTATATACGTTTTTTTAAACGTTGAATACACTTCATGGCTGCATTTCTTGCTCTGCAGTAAAATTCATGCAACAACAGGAGGATCAAATTAAGATATGCATCTGAAACAGAAAACCAAGGAACCTTTTTGTTGACAGACGCTATGACTGTGTACACTGGTCTAGCTGTGACCTGACTTCATTTCAGATGTGGGGACAGTTGCACAATGGATAACGTGTCTGACTACAGATCAGAAGATTCTATGTTCGACTCCTGGCTTGCTCAATATTTTGTTTAATTGACTGAAATCAAGCTGTGAATGATACTGTATTTTCAGTGCTTCTGGCTGTTCTCACTTCAAACACATTTTACACGGATTTCATCTGGACATTCCCCAACATCTCTGAGAAAAAAAAGATGTAGCTTTTAAATCCAACAGGCATGATGTCAACATTTAAAGATTTGTCTGTGATGTGTATTTCAAGTATGTGTCTTCCCATATGGTCTAGCGGTTAGGATTCCTGGTTTTCACCCAGGTGGCCCGGGTTCAACTCCCGGTATGGGAAAGAATAACTTGTCATTAGGTACGCACTTGTGTAACAACAGATGCAGTACTTTCACACAACACAACAATATTCACTCAGCAACAGGAAATGTGACATGTTATGTAAATTCCAATTATATAACGTTTTTTAAACGTTGAATACACTTCATGGCCGCATTTCTTGCTCTGCAGTAAAATTCATGCAACAACAGGAGGATCAAATTAACATATGCATCTGAAACAGAAAACCAAGGAACCTTGTTCTTGAGAAACGCTATGACTGTGTACACTGGTCTAGCTGTGACCTGACTTCAGCTTAGACGTGGTGCCACTGGCGCAATGGATAACGTGTCTGATTACGGATCAGAATATTCTAGGTTCGACTCCTGGCTGTCTCAATACTTTGTTTAATTGACTGAAATCAAGCAGGGAATGATACTGTATTAAAAAAAGATGTAGCTTTTAAATCAAACAGGCATAATTTCAACATTTAAAGATTTGTCTGTGATGTGTATTTTAAGTATGTGTCTTCCCATATGGTCTAGCGGTTAGGATCCCTGGTTTTCACCCAGGTGGCCCGGGTTCAACTCCCGGTATGGGAAAGAATAACTTGTCATTAGGTATGCACTTGTGTAACAACAGATGCAGTACTTTCACAAAACACAACAATATTCCCTCAGCAACAGCAAATGTGACATGTCATGTAGATTCAAATTATACAAGGCTTTTTAAACGATGAATACACTTCATGGCTGCATTTCTTGCTCTGCAGTAAAATTCATGCAACAACAGGAGGATCAAATTAAGATATGCATCTGAAAATGAAAACCAAGGAACCTTGTTTTTGACAGACGCTATGACTGTGTACACTGGTCTAGCTGTGACCTGACTTCAGTTTAGGCGTGTGGCCAGTGGCGCAATGGATAACGTGTCTGACTACGGATCAGAAGATTCTAGGTTCGACTCCTGGCTGGCTCAATACTTTATTTAATTGACTGAAATCAAGCTGGGAATGATACTGTATACCTTTCAGTGCTTCTGGCTGTTCTCACTTTAAACACATTTTAGACGGATTTCATCTGGACATTCCCCAACATCTCTGAGAAAAAAAAGATGTAGCTTTTAAATCCAACAGGCATAATGTCAACATTTAAAGATTTGTCTGTGATGTGTATTTTAATTATGTGTCTTCCCATATGGTCTAGCGGTTAGGATTCCTGGTTTTCACCCAGTTGGCCCGTGTTCAACTCCCGGTATGGGAAAGAATAACTTGTCATTAGGTATGCACTTGTGTAACAACAGATGCAGTACTTTCTAACAACACAACAATATTCCCACAGAAACAGGAAAAGTGAGTTGTTATGTAGATTCAAATTATACAAAGCTTTTTAATCGTTGAATACACTTCATGGCTGCATTTATTTCTCTGCAGTAAAATTCATGCAACACCAGGAGGATCAAATTAAGATATGCATCTGAAACAGAAAACCAAGGAACCTTGTTGTTGACAGACGCTATGACTGTGTACACTGGTCTAGCTGTGACCTGACTTAATCTTAGACATGGGGCCAGTGGCGCAATGGATAACGTGTCTGACTACGGATCAGAAGATTCTAGGTTCGACTCCTGGCTGGCTCATTACTTTATTTAATTGACTGAAATCAAGCTGGGAATGATACTGTAAACCTTTCAGTGCTTCTGGCTGTTCTCACTTCAAACACATTTTAGACGGATTTCATCTGGACATTCCCCGACATCTCTGAGAAAAAAAGATTTAGCTTTTAAATCCAACAGGCATGATGTCAACATTTAAAGATTTGTCTGTGATGTGTGTATTAACTATGTGTCTTCCCATATGGTCTAGCGGTTAGGATTCCTGGTTTTCACCCAGGTGGCCCGGGTTCAACCCCGGTATGGGAAAGAATATATTTTCGTTAGGTACCCACTTGTGTATCAACAGATGCAGCAGTTTCTCACAACACAACAATATTCCCTCAGCAACAGGAAATGTGACTTGTTATGTAGATTCAAATTATATAAGGCTTTTTAAACGTTGAATACACTTCATGGCTGCATTTCTTGCTCTGCAGTAAAATTCATGCAACAACAGGAGGATCAAATTAAGATATGCATCTGAAACAGAAAACCAAGGAACCTTATTGTTGCCTACAGAGGGTAGTGAGGACTGCACAACGCATCACCGGGGGCAAACTACCTGCCCTCCAGGACACCTACACCACCCGTTGTTACAGGAAGGCCATAAAGATCATCAAGGACATCAACCACCCGAACCACTGCCTGTTCACCCCGCTATCATCCAGAAGGCGAGGTCAGTACAGGTGCATCAAAGCTGGGACCGAGAGACTGAAAAACAGCTTCTATCTCAAGGCCATCAGACTGTTAAACAGCCACCACTAACATTGAGTGGCTTCTGCCAACACACTGTCATTGACACTGACCCAACTCCAGCCATTTTAATAATGGGAATTGATGGGAAATTATGTAAATATATCACTAGCCACTTTAAACAATGCTACCTTATATAATGTTACTTACCCTACATTATTCATCTCATATGCATATGTATATACTGTACTCTACATCATCGACTGCATCCTTATGTAACACATGTATCACTAGCCACTTTAACTATGCCACTTTGTTTACTTTGTCTACACACTCATCTCATATGTATATACTGTACTCGATACCATCTACTGTATGCTGCTCTGTACCATCACTCATTCATATATCCTTATGTACATGTTCCTTATCCCCTTACACTGTGTATAAGACAGTAGTTTTGGAATTGTTAGTTAGATTACTTGTTGGTTATCACTGCATTGTCGGAACTAGAAGCACAAGCATTTCGCTACACTCTCATTAACATCTGCTAACCATGTGTATGTGACGAATAACATTTGATTTGATTTGATTTGAATGGATAACGTGTCTGACTACGGATCAGAAGATTCTAGGTTCGACTCCTGGCTGGCTCAATACTTTGTTTAATTGACTGAAATCAAGCAGGGAATGATACTGTATTAAAAAAAGATGTAGCTTTTAAATCAAACAGGCATAATGTCAACATTTAAAGATTTCTCTGTGATGTGTATTTTAAGTATGTGTCTTCCCATATGGTCTAGCAGTTAGGATTCCTGGTTTTCACCCAGGTTGCCTGGGTTCAACTCCCGGTATGGAAAAAAGAATATCTTGTCGTTAGGTACTCACTTGTGTAACAAAAGATGCAGCAGTTTCTCAGAACACAACAGTATTCCCTCAGGAAATGTTAAATTTTATGTAGATTCAAATTATACAAGGGTTTTTAAACGTTGAATAGGATTCCTGGTTTTCACCCAGGTGGTATGGGAAAGAATATCTTTTCGTAAGGTACCCACTTGTGTAACAACAGATGCAGCAGTTTCTCACAACACAACAATATTCCCTCAGCAACAGGAAATGTGACAAGTTATGTAGATTCAAATTATACAAGGCTTTTTAAACGTTGAATAGGATTCCTGGTTTTCACCCAGGTGGCCTAGGTTCAACTCCCGGTATCAGAAAGAATAACTTGTCGTTAGGTACGCACTTGTGTAACAACAGATGCAGCAGTTTCACAAAACAATATTCCCTCAGCAACAGGAAATGTGACATGTCATGTAGATTCAAATTATACAAGGCTTTTTAAACGTTGAATTCACTTAATGGTTGCATTTCTTGCTCTGCAGTAAAATTAATGCAACAACAGGAGGATCAAATTAAGATATGCATCTGAAACTGAAAACCAAGGAACCTTGTTGTTGACAGACACTATGTCTGTGTACACTGGTCTAGCTGTGGATAATGGATAATGTGTCTAATTACAGAGCAGAACATTCAAGGTTCGACTCCTGGCTGCCTCAATAGTTTATTTAATTGACTGAAATCAAGCTGGGAATGATACTGTATACCTTTCAGTGCTTCTAATTGTTCTCACTTCAAACACATTTTAGATGGATTTCATCTGGACATTCCCCAACATCTCTGAGAAAAAAAGATGATGCTTTTAAATCCAACAGGCATAATGTCAACATTTAAAGATTTGTCTGTGATGTGTATTTTAAGTTTTTGTCTTCCCATATGGTCTAGCGGTTAGGATTCCTGGTTTTCACCCAGGTGGCCCGGGTTCAACTCCCTGTATGTGAAAGATCATCTTATCGATAGGTACTCATTTGTGTAACAACAGATGCAGCAGTTTCACACAACACAACAATATTCCCTCAGCAACAGGAAATGTGACATGTTATGTATATTCAAATTATACAAAGCTTTTTAAAAGTTGAATAAACTTCATGGCTGGATTTCTTGTTCTGCAGTAAAATTCATGCAACAACAGGAGGATCAAATTAAGATATGCATCTGAAACAGAAAACCAAGGAACCTTGTTATTGACAGACGCTATGACTGTGTACACTGGTCTAACTGTGACCTGACTTCAGCTTAAATGTGTGGCCAGTGGCGCAATGGATAAAGTGTCTGACTACGGATCAGAAGATTCTAGTTTCAACTCCTGGCTGGCTCAATACTTTATTGAATTGACCGAAATCAATTTATTGAATTGACCGAAATCATCTGGACATTCCCCAACATCTCTGAGAAAAAAAGATGTTGCTTTTAAATCCAACAGGCATAATGTCAACATTTAAAGATTTGTCTGTGATGTGTATTTTTCAGTATGTGTCTTCCCATATGGTCTAGCGGTTAGGATTCCTGGTTTTCGCCCGGGTTCAACTCCCGTTATGGGAAAAAATATATTTTCGTAGGGTATCCACTTGTGTAACAACAGATGCAGCAGTTTCTCACAACACAACAATATTCCCTCAGCAACAGGAAATGTGACATGTTATGTAGATTCAAATTATACAAGGGTATTTAAACGTTGAATACACTTCATGGCTGCATTTCTTGCTCTGCAGTAAAATTCATGCAACAACAGGAGGATCAAATTAAGATATGCATCTGAAACAGAAAACCAAGGAACCTTGTTTTTGACAGACGCTATGACTGTGTAAACTGGTCTAGCTATGACCTGACTTCTAACTTAGACGTGTTGCCAGTGGCACAATGGATAATGTGTCTAATAACAGAGCAGAACATTCAAGGTTCGACTCCTGGCTGCCTCAATAGTTTATTTAATTGACTGAAATCAAGCTGGGAATGATACTGTAAAGCTTTCAGTGCTTTTGGCTGTTCTCACTTCAAACTCATTTTAGACGGATTTCATCTGGACATTCCCCATCACCTCTGAGAAAAAAAATGTAGCTTTTGAATCCAACAGGCATGATGTCAACATTTAAAGATTTGTATGTGATGTGTATTCTGTAGCTCAGTTGGTAGAGCATGGCGCTTGTAACGCCAGGGTAGTGGGTTCGATTCCCGGGACCACCCATACGTAGAATGTATGCACACATGACTGTAAGTCGCTTTGGATAAAAGCGTCTGCTAAATGGCATATTATTATTATTATTATTATTATTTTAAGTATGTGTCTTCGCATATGGTCTAGCGGTTAGGATTCCTGGTTTTCACCCAGGTGGCAAGGGTTCAACTCCCGGTATGGGAAAGAATATATTTTGGTGTGGTACGCACTTGTGTAACAACAGATGCAGCAGTTTCACACAACACAACAATATTCCCTCAGCAACAAGAAATGTGACATGTTATGTAGATTCAAATTATATAAGGTTTTTTAAACGTTGAATACACTTCATGGCTGCATTTCTTGCTCTGCAGTAAAATTCATGCAACAACAGGAGGATCAAATTAAGATATGCATCTGAAACAGAAAACCAAGGAACCTTTTTGTTGACAGATGCTATGACTGTGTACACTGGTCTAGCTGTGACCTGACTACAGTTTAGATGTGGGGCCAGTGGTGCAATGGATAACGTGTCTGACTACGGATAAGAAGATTCTAGGTTTGACTCCTGGCTGGCTCAGTACTTTATTTAATTGACTGAAATCAAGCTGGGAATGATACTGTATACTTTTCAGTGCTTCTGGCTGTTGTCACTTCAAACACATTTTAGACGGATTTCATCTGGACATTCCCCAACATCTCTGAGAAAAAAAGATGTTGCTTTTAAATCCAACAGGCATAATGCAAACATTTAAAGATTTGTCTGTGATGTGTATTTTAAGTATGTGTCTTCCCATATGGTCTAGCGGTTAGGATTCCTGGTTTTCACCCAGGTGGCCCGGGTTCAACTCCTGGTATGGGAAAGAATAACTTGTCATTAGGTACTCACTTGTGTAACAACAGATGCAGTACTTTCACACAACTCAGCAACAGGAAATGTGACATGTTATGTAGATTCATATTATATAATGTTTTTAAACGTTGAATACACTTCATGGCTGCATTTCTTGCTCTGCAGTAAAATTCATGCAACAACAGGAGGATCAAATTAAGATATGCATCTGAAACAGAAAACCAAGGAACCTTGTTTTTGACAGACGCTATGACTGTGTAAACTGGTCTAGCTGTGACCTGACTTCAACTTAGACGTGTTGCTAGTGGCGCAATGGATAATGTGTCTAATTACAGAGAAGAACATTCAAGGTTTGACTCCTGGCTGCCTCAATAGTTTATTTAATTGACTGAAATCAAGCTGGGAATGATACTGTAAACCTTTCAGTGCTTCTGGCTGTTCTCACTTCAAACACATTTTAGACGGATTTCATCTGGACATTCCCCGACATCTCTGAGAACAAAATATTTAGCTTTTAAATCCAACAGGCATGATGTCAACATTTAAAGATTTGTCTGTGATGTGTGTATTAACTATGTGTCTTCCCATATGGTCTAGCGGTTAGGATTCCTGGTTTTCACCCAGGTGGCCTGGGTTCAACTCCCGGTATGGGAAAGAATATATTTTCGTTAGGTACCCACTTGTGTATCAACAGATGCAGCAGTTTCTCACAACACAACAATATTCCCTCAGCAACAGGAAATGTGACTTGTTATGTAGATTCAAATTATATAAGGCTTTTTAAACGTTGAATACACTTCATGGCTGGATTTCTTGTTCTGCAGTAAAATTCATGCAACACCAGGAGGATCAAATTAAGATATGCATCTGAAACAGAAAAAAAATAACCTTGTTGAGAGACGCTATGACTGTGTACACTTGTCTAGCTGTGACCTGACTTCAGCTTTGACGTGGGGCCAGTGGCGCAATGGATAATGTTTCTGACTATGGATCAGAAGATTCTAGTTTTGACTCCTGGCTGGCTCAATACTTTGTTTAATAGACTGAAATCAAGCTGGGAATGATACTGTATACCTTTCAGTGCTTCTGGCTGTTCTCACTTCAAACACATTTTAGACGGATTTCATGTGGACATTCCCCAACATCTCTGAGAAAAACGATGTAGCTTTTAAATCCAATAGGCATGATGTCAACATTTAAAGATTTGTCTGGGATGTGTATTTTAAGTATGTGTCTTCCCATATGGTCTAGCGGTTAGGATTCCTGGTTTTCACCAGGTGGCCCGGGTTCAACTCCCGTTATGGGAAAGAATATCTTGTCATTAGGTACCCACTTGTGTAACAACAGATGCAGCAGTTTCTCACAACACAACAATATTCCCTCAGTAACAGGAAATGTGACTTGTTATGTAGATTCAAATTATATAAGGCTTTTTAAACGTTGAATGCACTGCATGGCTGCATTTCTTGCTCTGCAGTAAAATTCATGCAACAACAGGAGGATCAAATTAAGATATGCATCTGAAACAGAAAACCAAGGAACCTTGATGTTGACAGACGCCATGACTGTGTACACTGGTCTAGCTGTGATCTGACTTCAGTTTAGACGTGGGGCCAGTGGCTCAATGGATAACGTTTCTGACTACGGATCAGAAGATTCTAGGTTCAACTCCTGGCTGGCGCAATACTTTATTTAATTGACTGAAATCAAGCTGGGAATGATACTGTATGAAAAAAAGATGTAGCTTGTAAATCAAACAGGCATAATGTCAACATTTAAAGATTTGTCTGTGATGTGTATTATAAGTATGTGTCTTCCCATATGGTCTAGCGGTTAGGATTCCTGGTTTTCACCCAGGTGGCCCGGGTTCAACTCCCGGTATGGGAAAGAATAACTCATCGTTAGGTACGCACTTGTGTAACAACAGATTCAGCAGTTTCACAAAACAGTATTCCCTCAGCAACAGCAAATGTGACATGTCATGTAGATTCCAATTATACAAGGCTTTTTAAACGATGAATACACTTCATGGCTGCATTTCTTGCTCTGCAGTAAAATTCATGCAACAACAGGAGGATCAAATTAAGATATGCATCTGAAACAGAAAACCAAGGAACCTTGTTGTTGACAGACGCCATGACTGTGTACATTGGTCTAGCTGTGACCTGACTTCAACTTAGATGTGGTGCCAGTGGTGCAATGGATAACGTGTCTGACTACGGATCAGAAGATTCTAGGTTCAACTCCTGGCTGGCTCAATACTTTATTTAATTGACTGAAATCAAGCTGGGAATGATACTGTATACCTTTCAGTGCTTCTGGCTGTTCTCACTTCAAACACATTTTAGACGGATTTCATCTGGACATTCCCCGACATCTCTGAGAAAAAAAGATTTCGCTTTTAAATCCAACAGGCATGATGTCAACATTTAAAGATTTGTCTGTGATGTGTATTTTAAGTATGTGTCTTCCCATATGGTCTAGCGGTTAGATTCCTTGTTTTCACCCAGGTGGCCCGGGTTCAACTCCCGTTATGGGAAAGAATATCTTGTCATTAGGTACCCACTTGTGTAACAACAGATGCAGCAGTTTCTCACAACACAACAATATTCCCTCAGCAACAGGAAATGTGACATGTTATGTAGATTCAAATTATACAATTCTTTTTAAACGTTGAATACACTTCATGGCTGCATTTCTTGCTCTGCAGTAAAATTCATGCAACAACAGGAGGATCAAATTAAGATATGCATCTTAAACAGAAAACCAAGGAAACTTGTTGTTGACAGACGCTATGACTGTGTACACTGGTCTAGCTGTGACCTGACTTCAGGTTAGATGTGGGGCCAGTGGCGCAATGGATAACGTGTCTGACTATGGATCAGAAGATTCTAGGTTTGACTCCTGGCTGGCTCAATACTTTGTTTAATTGACTGAAATCAAGCTGGGAATGATACTGTATACCTTTCAGTGCTTCTGGCTGTTCTCACTTCAAACACATTTTAGACGGATTTCATCTGGACATTCCCCAACATCTCTGAGAAAAAAATATGTAGCTTTTAAATCCAACAGGCATAATGTCAACATTTAAAGATTTGTCTGTGATGTGAATTTTCAACTATGTGTCTTCCCATATGGTCTAGCGGTTAGGATTCCTGGTTTTCACACAGGTGGCCTGGGTTCAACTCCCAGTATGTTAAAGATCATCTTATCGTTAGGTACCCACTTGTGTAATAACAGATGCAGCAGTTTCACACAACACAACAATATTCCCTCAGCAACAGGACATGTTATGTATAAAAGCGTCTGCTAAATGGCATATATTATTATTATTATTATGTATATACAAAGCTTTTTAAACATTGAATACACTTCATGGCTGCATTTCTTGCTCTGCTGTAAAATTCATGCAACAACAGGAGGATCAAATTAAGATATGCATCTGAAACAGAAAACCAAGGAACCTTTTTGTTGACAGATGCTATGACTGTGTACACTGGTCTAGCTGTGACCTGACTACAGTTTAGATGTGGGGCCAGTGGTGCAATGGATAACGTGTCTGACTACGGATAAGAAGATTCTAGGTTTGACTCCTGGCTGGCTCAGTACTTTATTTAATTGACTGAAATCAAGCTGGGAATGATACTGTATACTTTTCAGTGCTTCTGGCTGTTGTCACTTCAAACACATTTTAGACGGATTTCATCTGGACATTCCCCAACATCTCTGAGAAAAAAAGATGTTGCTTTTAAATCCAACAGGCATAATGCAAACATTTAAAGATTTGTCTGTGATGTGTATTTTAAGTATGTGTCTTCCCATATGGTCTAGCGGTTAGGATTCCTGGTTTTCACCCAGGTGGCCCGGGTTCAACTCCTGGTATGGGAAAGAATAACTTGTCATTAGGTACTCACTTGTGTAACAACAGATGCAGTACTTTCACACAACTCAGCAACAGGAAATGTGACATGTTATGTAGATTCATATTATATAATGTTTTTTAAACGTTGAATACACTTCATGGCTGCATTTCTTGCTCTGCAGTAAAATTCATGCAACAACAGGAGGATCAAATTAAGATATGCATCTGAAACAGAAAACCAAGGAACCTTGTTTTTGACAGACGCTATGACTGTGTAAACTGGTCTAGCTGTGACCTGACTTCAACTTAGACGTGTTGCTAGTGGCGCAATGGATAATGTGTCTAATTACAGAGAAGAACATTCAAGGTTTGACTCCTGGCTGCCTCAATAGTTTATTTAATTGACTGAAATCAAGCTGGGAATGATACTGTAAACCTTTCAGTGCTTCTGGCTGTTCTCACTTCAAACACATTTTAGACGGATTTCATCTGGACATTCCCCGACATCTCTGAGAACAAAATATTTAGCTTTTAAATCCAACAGGCATGATGTCAACATTTAAAGATTTGTCTGTGATGTGTGTATTAACTATGTGTCTTCCCATATGGTCTAGCGGTTAGGATTCCTGGTTTTCACCCAGGTGGCCCGGGTTCAACTCCCGGTATGGGAAAGAATATATTTTCGTTAGGTACCCACTTGTGTATCAACAGATGCAGCAGTTTCTCACAACACAACAATATTCCCTCAGCAACAGGAAATGTGACTTGTTATGTAGATTCAAATTATATAAGGCTTTTTAAACGTTGAATACACTTCATGGCTGGATTTCTTGTTCTGCAGTAAAATTCATGCAACACCAGGAGGATCAAATTAAGATATGCATCTGAAACAGAAAAAAAATAACCTTGTTGAGAGACGCTATGACTGTGTACACTTGTCTAGCTGTGACCTGACTTCAGCTTTGACGTGGGGCCAGTGGCGCAATGGATAATGTTTCTGACTATGGATCAGAAGATTCTAGTTTTGACTCCTGGCTGGCTCAATACTTTGTTTAATAGACTGAAATCAAGCTGGGAATGATACTGTATACCTTTCAGTGCTTCTGGCTGTTCTCGCTTCAAACACATTTTAGACGGATTTCATGTGGACATTCCCCAACATCTCTGAGAAAAAAAGATGTAGCTTTTAAATCCAATAGGCATGATGTCAACATTTAAAGATTTGTCTGGGATGTGTATTTTAAGTATGTGTCTTCCCATATGGTCTAGCGGTTAGGATTCCTGGTTTTCACCAGGTGGCCCGGGTTCAACTCCCGTTATGGGAAAGAATATCTTGTCATTAGGTACCCACTTGTGTAACAACAGATGCAGCAGTTTCTCACAACACAACAATATTCCCTCAGTAACAGGAAATGTGACTTGTTATGTAGATTCAAATTATATAAGGCTTTTTAAACGTTGAATGCACTGCATGGCTGCATTTCTTGCTCTGCAGTAAAATTCATGCAACAACAGGAGGATCAAATTAAGATATGCATCTGAAACAGAAAACCAAGGAACCTTGATGTTGACAGACGCCATGACTGTGTACACTGGTCTAGCTGTGATCTGACTTCAGTTTAGACGTGGGGCCAGTGGCTCAATGGATAACGTTTCTGACTACGGATCAGAAGATTCTAGGTTCAACTCCCTGGCTGGCGCAATACTTTATTTAATTGACTGAAATCAAGCTGGGAATGATACTGTATGAAAAAAAGATGTAGCTTGTAAATCAAACAGGCATAATGTCAACATTTAAAGATTTGTCTGTGATGTGTATTATAAGTATGTGTCTTCCCATATGGTCTAGCGGTTAGGATTCCTGGTTTTCACCCAGGTGGCCCGGGTTCAACTCCCGGTATGGGAAAGAATAACTCATCGTTAGGTACGCACTTGTGTAACAACAGATTCAGCAGTTTCACAAAACAGTATTCCCTCAGCAACAGCAAATGTGACATGTCATGTAGATTCCAATTATACAAGGCTTTTTAAACGATGAATACACTTCATGGCTGCATTTCTTGCTCTGCAGTAAAATTCATGCAACAACAGGAGGATCAAATTAAGATATGCATCTTAAACAGAAAACCAAGGAACCTTGTTGTTGACAGACGCCATGACTGTGTACATTGGTCTAGCTGTGACCTGACTTCAACTTAGATGTGGTGCCAGTGGTGCAATGGATAACGTGTCTGACTACGGATCAGAAGATTCTAGGTTCAACTCCTGGCTGGCTCAATACTTTATTTAATTGACTGAAATCAAGCTGGGAATGATACTGTATACCTTTCAGTGCTTCTGGCTGTTCTCACTTCAAACACATTTTAGACGGATTTCATCTGGACATTCCCCGACATCTCTGAGAAAAAAAGATTTCGCTTTTAAATCCAACAGGCATGATGTCAACATTTAAAGATTTGTCTGTGATGTGTATTTTAAGTATGTGTCTTCCCATATGGTCTAGCGGTTAGGATTCCTTGTTTTCACCCAGGTGGCCCGGGTTCAACTCCCGTTATGGGAAAGAATATCTTGTCATTAGGTACCCACTTGTGTAACAACAGATGCAGCAGTTTCTCACAACACAACAATATTCCCTCAGCAACAGGAAATGTGACATGTTATGTAGATTCAAATTATACAATTCTTTTTAAACGTTGAATACACTTCATGGCTGCATTTCTTGCTCTGCAGTAAAATTCATGCAACAACAGGAGGATCAAATTAAGATATGCATCTTAAACAGAAAACCAAGGAAACTTGTTGTTGACAGACGCTATGACTGTGTACACTGGTCTAGCTGTGACCTGACTTCAGGTTAGATGTGGGGCCAGTGGCGCAATGGATAACGTGTCTGACTATGGATCAGAAGATTCTAGGTTTGACTCCTGGCTGGCTCAATACTTTGTTTAATTGACTGAAATCAAGCTGGGAATGATACTGTATACCTTTCAGTGCTTCTGGCTGTTCTCACTTCAAACACATTTTAGACGGATTTCATCTGGACATTCCCCAACATCTCTGAGAAAAAAATATGTAGCTTTTAAATCCAACAGGCATAATGTCAACATTTAAAGATTTGTCTGTGATGTGAATTTTCAACTATGTGTCTTCCCATATGGTCTAGCGGTTAGGATTCCTGGTTTTCACACAGGTGGCCTGGGTTCAACTCCCAGTATGTTAAAGATCATCTTATCGTTAGGTACCCACTTGTGTAATAACAGATGCAGCAGTTTCACACAACACAACAATATTCCCTCAGCAACAGGACATGTTATGTATAAAAGCGTCTGCTAAATGGCATATATTATTATTATTATTATGTATATACAAAGCTTTTTAAACATTGAATACACTTCATGGCTGCATTTCTTGCTCTGCTGTAAAATTCATGCAACAACAGGAGGATCAAATTAAGATATGCATCTGAAACAGAAAACCAAGGAACCTTGTTGTTGACAGACGCCAAGACTGTGTACACTGGTCTAGCTGTGACCTTACTTCAGCTTAGACGTGGGGCCAGTGGTGCAATGGATAACGTGTCTGACTACGGATCAGAAGATTCTAGGTTCGACTCCTGGCTTGCTCAATACTTTATTTAATTGACTGAAATCAAGCTGGGAATGATACTGTATACCTTTCAGTGCTTCTGGCTGTTCTCACTTCAAACACACTTTAGATGGATTTCATCTGGACATTCCCCAACATCTCTGAGAAAAAAAAGATGTGGCTTTTAAATCCAACAGGCATGATGTCAACATTTAAAGATTTGTCTGTGATGTGTATTTTAAGTATGTGTTTTCCCATATGGTCTAGCGGTTAGGATTCCTGGTTTTCACCCAGGTGGCCTGGGTTCAACTCCCGGTATGGGAAAGAATATATTTTCGTTAGGTACCCACTTGTGTAACAACAGATGCAGCAGTTTCTCACAACACAACAATATTCCCTCAGCAACAGGAAATGTGACTTGTTATGTAGATTCAAATTATACAAAGCTTTTTAAACGTTGAATACACTTCATGGCTGCATTTCTTGCTCTGCAGTAAAATTCATGCAACAACAGGAGGATCAAATTAAGATATGCATCTGAAACAGAAAACCAAGGAACCTTTTTGTTGACAGACGCCATGACTGTGTACACTGTTCTAGCTGTGACCTGACTTAAGCTTAGACGTGTGGCCAGTGGTGAAATGGATAACGTGTCTGACTACGGATCAGAAGATTCTAGGTTTGACTCCTGGCTGGTTCAATACTTTATTTAATTGACTGAAATCAAGCTGGGAATGATACTGTATACCTTTCTGTGCTTCTGGCTGTTCTCACTTCAAACACATTATAGATGGATTTCATCTGGACATTCCCCAACATCTCTGAGAAAAAAAGATGTAGTTTTTGAATCCAACAGGCATAATGTCAACATTTAAAGATGTGTCTGTGATGTGTATTTTAAGTATGTGTCTTCCCATATGGTCTAGCGGTTAGGATTCCTGGTTTTCACCCAGGTGGCCCGGGTTCAACTCCCGGTATGGGAAAGAATATATTTTTGTTATGTTACCCACTTGTGTAACAACAGATGCAGCAGTTTCTCAAAACACAACAATATTCCCTCAGCAACAGGAAATGTGACTTGTTATGTAGATTCAAATTATATAAGTCTTTTTAAACGTTGAATACACTTCATGGCTGCATTTCTTGCTCTGCAGTAAAATTCATGCAACAACAGGAGGATCAAATTAAGATATGCATCTGAAACAGAAAACCAAGGAACCTTGTTGTCGACAGACTGTGTACACTGGTCTAGCTGTGACCTGACTTCAGCTTAGATGTGGGGCCAGTGGCTCAATGGATAACGTGTCTGACTACGGATCAGAAGATTCAAGGTTTGACTCCTGTAGATTCAAATTATACAAAGCTTTTTAAACGTTGAATACACTTCATGGCTGCATTTCTTGCTCTGCAGTAAAATTCATGCAACAACAGGAGGATCAAATTAAGATATGCATCTGAAACAGAAAACCAAGGAACCTTGTTCTTGACAGACGCCATGACTGTGTACACTGGTCTAGCTGTGACCTGACTTCAGCTTAGACGTGGTGCCAGTGGCGAAATGGATAACTTGTCTGACTACGGATCAGAAGATTCTAGGTTCAACTCCTGGCTGGCTCAATACTTTATTTAATTGACTGAAATCAAGCTGGGAATGATACTGTATGAAAAAAAGATGTAGCTTGTAAATCAAACAGGCATAATGTCAACATTTAAAGATTTGTCTGTGATGTGTATTATAAGTATGTGTCTTCCCAAATGGTCTAGCGGTTAGGATTCCTGGTTTTCACCCAGGTGGCCCGCGTTCAACTCCCGGTATGGGAAAGGATATCTTTTCGTTTGGTACGCACTTGTGTACCAACAGATGCAGCATTTTCACACAACAAAACCATATTCCCTCAGCAACAGGAAATGTGACATGTTATGTAGATTCAAATTATACAAAGCTTTTTAAACGTTGAATAAACTTCATGGCTGCATTTCTTGCTCTGCAGTAAAATTCATGCAACAACAGGAGGATCAAATTAAGATATGCATCTGAAACAGAAAACCAAGGAACCTTGTTGTTGACAGATGCTATGACTGTGTACACTGGTCTAGCTGTGACCTGACTTTAGCTTAGACGTGGGGCCAGTGGCGCAATGGATAACGTGTCTGACTACGGATCAGAAGATTCTAGGTTCGAATCCTGGCTGGCTCAATACTTTATTTAATTGACTGAAATCAAGCTCGGAATGATACTGTATATCTTTCAGTGCTTCTGGCTGTTCTCACTTTAAACACATTTTAGATGGATTTCATCTGGACATTCCCCAACATCTCTGAGAAAAAAGATGTAGTTTTTGAATCCAACAGGCATAATGTCAACATTTAAAGATTTGTCTGTGATGTGTATTTTAAGTATGTGTCTTCCCATATGGTCTAGCGTTTAGGATTCCTGGTTTTCACCCAGGTGGCCCGGGTTCAACTCCCGGTATGGGAAAGAATAACTCATCGTTAGGTACGCACTTGTGTAACAACAGATGCAGCAGTTTCACAAAACAGTATTCCCTCAGCAACAGCAAATGTGACATGTCATGTAGATTCAAATTATACAAGTTTTTTTAAACGTTGAATACACTTCATGGCTGCATTTCTTGCTCTGCAGTAAAATTCATGCAACAACAGGAGGATCAAATTAAGATATGCATCTGAAACAGAAAACCAAGGAACCTTGTTGTTGACAGACGCCATGACTGTGTACACTGGTCTAGCTGTGACCTGACTTCAGCTTAGACGTGGGGCCAGTGGCGCAATGGATAATGTGTCTGACTACGGATCAGAAGATTCTAGGTTCGACTCCTGGCTGCCTCAATACTTTATTTAATTGACTGAAATCAAGATGGGAATGATACTGTAAACCTTTCAGTGCTTCTGGCTGTTCTCACTTCAAACACATTTTAGACGGATTTCATCTGGACATTCCCCAACATCTCTGAGGTTAAAAGATGTCGCTTTTAAATCCAACAGGCATGATGTCAACATTTAAAGATTTGTCTGTGATGTGTATTTTAAGTATGTGTCTTCCCATATGGTCTAGCGGTTAGGATTCCTGGTTTTCACCCAGGTGGCCTGGGTTCAACTCCCGGTATGGGAAAGAATAACTTGTCATTAGGTACGCACTTGTGTAACAACAGATGCAGTACTTTCACACAACACAACAATATTCACACAGCAACATGAAATGTGACATGTCATGTAGATTTGAATTATACAATTATTTTTAAACGTTGAATACACTTCATGGCTGCATTTCTTGCTCTGCAGTAAAATTCATGCAACAACAGGAGGATCAAATTAAGATATGCATCTGAAACAGAAAACCAAGGAACCTTGTTGTTGAGAGACGCTATGACTGTGTACACTTGTCTAGCTGTGACCTGACTTCAACTTAGACGTGGGGCCAGTGGTGCAATGGATAACGTGTCTGACTACGGATCAAAAGATTCTAGGTTCGACTCCTGGCTGGCTCAATACTTTATTTAATTGACTGAAATCAAGCTCGGAATGATACTGTATATCTTTCAGTGCTTCTGGCTGTTCTCACTTTAAACACATTTTAGATGGATTTCATCTGGACATTCCCCAACATCTCTGAGAAAAAAGATGTAGTTTTTGAATCCAACAGGCATAATGTCAACATTTAAAGATTTGTCTGTGATGTGTATTTTAAGTATGTGTCTTCCCATATGATCTAGCGGTTAGGATTCCTGGTTATCACCCAGGTGGCCCGGGTTCAACTACCGGTATGGGAAAGAATAACTCATCGTTAGGTACGCACTTGTGTAACAACAGATTCAGCAGTTTCACAAAACAGTATTCCCTCAGCAACAGCAAATGTGACATGTCATGTAGATTCAAATTATACAAGTTTTTTTAAACGATGAATACACTTCATGGCTGCATTTCTTGCTCTGCAGTAAAATTCATGCAACAACAGGAGGATCAAATTAAGATATGCATCTGAAACAGAAAACCAAGGAACCTTGTTTTTGACAGATGCTATGACTGTCTACACTGGTCTAGCTGTGACCTGACTTTAGCTTAGACGTGGGGCCAGTGGCGCAATGGATAACGTGTCTGACTACGGATCAGAAGATTCTAGGTTCGACTCCTGGCTCGCTCAATAATTTACTTAATTGACTGAAATCAAGCTGGGAATGATACTGTAAACCTTTCAGTGCTTCTGGCTGTTCTCACTTCAAACACATTTTAGACGGATTTCATCTGGACATTCCCCAACATCTCTGAGGTTAAAAGATGTCGCTTTTAAATCCAACAGGCATGATGTCAACATTTAAAGATTTGTCTGTGATGTGTATTTTAAGTGTCTTCCCATATGGTCTAGCGGTTAGGATTCCTGGTTTTCACCCAGGTGGCCCGGGTTCAACTCCCGGTATGGGAAAGAATAACTTGTCATTAGGTACGCACTTCTGTAACAACAGATGCAGTACTTTCACACAACACAACAATATTCACTCAGCAACAGGAAATGTGACATGTTATGTAGATTCATATTATATAACGTTTTTTAAACGTTGAATACACTTCATGGCTGCATTTCTTGCTCTGCAGTAAAATTCATGCAACAACAGGAGGATCAAATTAACATATGCATCTGAAAACAGAAAACCAAGGAACCTTGTTGTTGAGAAACGCTATGACTGTGTACACTGGTCTAGCTGTGACCTGACTTCAGCTTAGACGTGGTGCCACTGGCGCAATGGATAACGTGTCTGACTACGGATCAGAAGATTCTATGTTCGACTCCTGGCTGTCTCGATACTTCGTTTAATTGACTGAAATCAAGCAGGGAATGATACTGTATTAAAAAAAAGATGTAGCTTTTAAATCAAACAGGCATAATGTCAACATTTAAAGATTTGTCTGTGATGTGTATTTTAAGTATGTGTCTTCCCATAAGGTCTAGCGGTTAGGATTCCTGGTTTTCACCCAGGTGGCCCGTGTTCAACTCCCGGTATGGGAAAGAATAACTTGTCATTAGGTACGCACTTGTGTAACAACAGATGCAGTACTTTCACACAACACAACAATATTCACTCAGCAACAGGAAATGTGACATGTTATGTAGATTCATATTATATAACGTTTTTTAAACGTTGAATACACTTCATGGCTGCATTTCTTGCTCTGCAGTAAAATTCATGCAACAACAGGAGGATCAAATTAAGATATGCATCTGAAACAGAAAACCAAGGAACCTTGTTGTTGAGAAACGCTATGACTGTGTACACTGGTCTAGCTGTGACCTGACTTCAGCTTAGACGTGGGGCCAATGGCGCAATGGATAACCTGTCTGACTACGGATCAGAAGATTCTAGGTTCGACTCCTGGCTGGCTCAATACTTTATTTAATTGACTGAAATCAAGCTCGGAATGATACTGTATAGCTTTCAGTGCTTCTGGCTGTTCTCACTTTAAACACATTTTAGACGGATTTCATCTGGACATTCCCCAACATCTCTGAGAAAAAAAGATGTAGCTTTTAAATCCAACAGGCATAATGTCAACATTTAAAGATTTGTCTGTGATGTGTATTTTAAGTATGTGTCATCCCATATGGTCTAGCGGTTAGGATTCCTGGTTTTCACCCAGGTGGCCCAGGTTCAACTCCCGGTATGGGAAAGAATATATTTTCGTTAGGTACCCACTTGTGTAACAACAGATGCAGCAGTTTCTCACAACACAACAATATTCCCTCAGCAACAGGAAATGTGACTTGTTATGTAGATTAAAATTATACAAGTCTTTTTAAACGTTGAATACACTTCATGGCTGCATTTCTTGCTCTGCAGTAAAATTCATGCAACAACAGGAGGATCAAATTAAGATATGCATCTGAAACAGAAAAAAAAATAACCTTGTTGAGAGACGCTATGACTGTGTACACTTGTCTAGCTGTGACCTGAGTTCAGCTTAGATGTGGGGCCAGTGGCGCAATGGATAACGTTTCTGACTATGGATCAGAAGATTCTAGTTTTGACTCCTGGCTGGCTCAATACTTTGTTTAATAGACTGAAATCAAGCTGGGAATGATACTGTATACCTTTCAGTGCTTCTGGCTGTTCTCACTTCAAACACATTTTAGACGGATTTCATGTGGACATTCCCCAACATCTCTGAGAAAAAAAGATGTAGCTTTTAAATCCAATAGGCATGATGTCAACATTTAAAGATTTGTCTGGGATGTGTATTTTAAGTATGTATCTGCCCATATGGTCTAGCGCTTATGATTCCTGGTTTTCACCCAGGTGGCCTGGGTTCAACTCCCGGTATGGGAAAGAATATATTTTGGTAGGGTATCCACTTGTGTAACAACAGATGCTTTTAAATCCAACAGGCATAATGTCAACATTTAAAGATTTGTCTGTGATGTGTATTTTAAGTATGTGTCTTCCCATATGGTCTAGCAGTTAGGATTCCTGGTTTTCACCCAGGTTGCCTGGGTTCAACTCCCGGTATGGGAAAGAATATCTTGTCGTTAGGTACGCACTTGTGTAACAACAGATGCAGCAGTTTCTCACAACACAACAATATTCGCTCAGGAAATGTGACATGTTATGTAGATTCAAATTATACAAGGCTTTTTAAACGTTAAATACACTTCATGGTTGCATTTCTTGCTCTGCAGTAAAATTCATGCAACAACAGGAGGATCAAATTAAGATATGCATCTGAAACAGAAAACCAAGGAACCTTGTTGTTGACAGACGCTTTTGACTGTGTACATTTGTCTAGCTGTGACCTGACTTCAGCTTAGACGTGGTGCCAGTGAGGGTAGGCAACAACATCTCCTCCCCGCTGATCCTCAACACGGGGCCCCACAAAGGTGCGTTCTGAGCCCTCTCCTGTACTCCCTGTTCACCCACGACTGCGTGGCCAAGCACGCCTCCAACTCAATCATCAAGTTTGCGGACGACACAACAGTGGTAGGCTTGATTACCAACAACGACGAGACGGCCTACAGGGAGGAGGTGAGGGCCCTCGGAGTGTGGTGTCAGGAAAATAACCTCACACTCAACGTCAACAAAACTAAGGAGATGATTGTGGACTTCAGGAAACAGCAGAGGGAACACCCCCTATCCACATCGATGGAACAGTAGTGGAGAGGGTAGCTAGTTTTAAGTTCCTCGGCATACACATCACAGACAAACTGAATTGGTCCACTCACACTGACAGCGTCGTGAAGAAGGCGCAGCAGCGCCTATTCAACCTCAGGAGGCTGAAGAAATTCGGCTTGTCACCAAAAGCACTCACAAACTTCTACAGATGCACAATCGAGAGCATCCTGGCGGGCTGTATCACCGCCTGGTACGGCAACTGCTCCGCCCTCAACCGTAAGGCTCTCCAGAGGGTAGTGAGGACTGCACAACGCATCACCGGGGCAAACTACCTGCCCTCCAGGACACCTACACCACCCGTTGTTACAGGAAGGCCATAAAGATCATCGAGGACATCAACCACCCGAACCACTGCCTGTTCACCCCGCTATCATCCAGAAGGCGAGGTCAGTACAGGTGCATCAAAGCTGGGACCGAGAGACTGAAAAACAACTTCTATCTCAAGGCCATCAGACTGTTAAACAGCCACCACTAACATTGAGTGGCTGCTGCCAACACACTGTCATTGACACTGACCCAACTCCAGCCATTTTAATAATGGGAA
>NW_025746085.1:25000-52500 GCF_021184085.1 Oncorhynchus gorbuscha
CACCCAGGTGGCCGGGTTCAACTCCCGGTATGGGAAAGAATATTGTTTCTTTAGGTACCCACTTGTGTAACAACAGATGCAGCAGTTTGTCACAACACAACAATATTCACTCAGCAACAGGAAATGTGACATGATATGTAGATTCAAATTATATAAGGTTTTTTAAACGTTGAATACACTTAATGGCTGAATTTCTTAAAGATTTAATGATTTGTCTGTGATGTGTATTTTAAGTATGTGACTTCCCATATGGTCTAGCAGTTAGGATTCCTGGTTTTCACCCAGCTGTCCTGGGTTCAACTCCCGGTATGGGAAAGAATATCTTGTCGTTAGGTACGCACTTGTATAACAACAGATGCAGCAGTTTCTCACAACTGTAAAAATATTCCCTCAGCAACAGGAAATGAGACATGTTATGTAGATTCAAATTATACAATTCTTTTTAAACGTTGAATACACTTCATGGCTGCATTTCTTGCTCTGCAGTAAAATTCATGCAACAACAGGAGGATCAAATTAAGATATGCATCTGAAACAGAAAACCAAGGAACCTTGTTGTCGACAGACTGTGTACACTGGTCTAGCTGTGACCTGACTTAAGCTTAGACGTGGGGCCAGTGGGGCAATGGATAACGTGTCTGACTAGGGATCAGAAGATTCTAGGATCTACTCCTGGCTGACTCAATACTTTATTTAATTGAATGAAATCAAGCTGGGAATGATACTGTATACCTTTCAGTGCTTCTGGCTGTTCTCACTTCAAACACATTATAGATGGATTTCATCTGGACATTCCCCAACATCTCTGAGAAAAAAAGATGAGGTTTTTGAATCCAACAGGCATGATGTCAACATTTAAAGATTTGTCTGTGATGTGTATTTTAAGTATGTGTCTTCCCATATGGTCTAGCGGTTAGGATTCCTGGTTTTCACCCAGGTGGCCCAGGTACAACTCCCGGTATAGGAAAGAATAACTTGTCGTTAGGTACGCACTTGTGTAACAACAGATGCAGTACTTTCACACAACACAACAATATTCCCTCAGCAACAGGAAATGTGACTTGTTATGTAGATTAAAATTATACAATTCTTTTTAAACGTTGAATACACTTCATGGCTGCATTTCTTGCTCTGCAGTAAAATTCATGCAACAACAGGAGGATCAAATTAAGATATGCATCTGAAAATGAAAACCAAGGAACCTTGTTTTTGACAGACGCCATGACTGTGTACACTGGTCTAGCTGTGACCTGACTTCAGCTTAGATGTTGGGCCAGTGTCGCAATGGATAACATGTCTGACTACGGATCAGAAGATTCTAGGTTCGACTCCTGGCTGGCTCAATTCTTTGTTTAATTGACTGAAATCAAGCTGGGAATGATACTGTATACAGGCATAATGTCAACATTTAAAGATTTGACTGTGATGTGTATTTTAAGTATGTTTCTTCCCATATGGTCTAGCGGTAAGGATTCCTGGTTTTCACCCAGGTGGCCAGGTTTCAATTCCCGGTATGGGAAAGAATATATTGTCGTTAGGTACGTACTTGTGTAACAACAGATGCAGCAGTTTCTCACAACACAACAATATTCCCTCAGCAACAGGAAATGTGACTTGTTATGTAGATTCAAATTATACATGGCTTTTTAAACGTTGAATACACTTCATGGCTGCATTTCTTGCTCTGCAGTAAAATTCATGCAACAACAGGAGGATCAAATTAAGATATGCATCTGAAACAGAAAACCAAGGAACCTTGTTGTTGACAGACGCCATGACTGTGTACACTGGTCTAGCTGTGACCTGACTTCAGCTCAGACGTGGGGCCAGTGGCGCAATGGATAACGTGTCTGACTACGGATCAGAAGATTCTAGGTTCGACTCCTGGCTGGCTCAATACTTTATTTAATTGACTGAAATCAAGCTCGGAATGATACTGTATATCTTTCAGTGCTTCTGGCTGTTCTCACTTTAAACACATTTTAGATGGATTTCATCTGGACATTCCCCAACATCTCTGAGAAAAAAAGATGTAGGTTTTGAATCCAACAGGCATAATGTCAACATTTAAAGATTTGTCTGTGATGTGTATTTTAAGTATGTGTCTTCCCATATGGTCTAGCGGTTAGGATTCCTTCTTTTCACCCAGGTGGCCCGGGTTCAACTCCCGGTATGGGAAAGAATATCTCATCGTTAGGTACGCACTTGTGTAACAACAGATTCAGCAGTTTCACAAAACAGTATTCCCTCAGCAAATGTGACATGTCATGTAGATTCAAATTATACAAGGCTTTTTAAACGATGAATACACTTCATGGCTGCATTTCTTGCTCTGCAGTAAAATTCATGCAACAACAGGAGGATCAAATTAAGATATGCATCTGAAACAGAAAACCAAGGAACCTTGTTGTTGACAGACGCCATGACTGTGTACATTTGTCTAGCTGTGACCTGACTTCAGCTTAGACGTGGTGCCAGTGAGGGTAGGCAACAACATCTCCTCCCCGCTGATCCTCAACACGGGGGCCCCACAAGGGTGCGTTCTGAGCCCTCTCCTGTACTCCCTGTTCACCCACGACTGCGTGGCCACGCACGCCTCCAACTCAATCATCAAGTTTGCGGACGACACAACAGTGGTAGGCTTGATTACCAACAACGACGAGACGGCCTACAGGGAGGAGGTGAGGGCCCTCGGAGTGTGGTGTCAGGAAAATAACCTCACACTCAACGTCAACAAAACTAAGGAGATGATTGTGGACTTCAGGAAACAGCAGAGGGAACACCCCCTATCCACATCGATGGAACAGTAGTGGAGAGGGTAGCTAGTTTTAAGTTCCTCGGCATACACATCACAGACAAACTGAATTGGTCCACTCACACTGACAGCGTCGTGAAGAAGGCGCAGCAGCGCCTATTCAACCTCAGGAGGCTGAAGAAATTCGGCTTGTCACCAAAAGCACTCACAAACTTCTACAGATGCACAATCGAGAGCATCCTGGCGGGCTGTATCACCGCCTGGTACGGCAACTGCTCCGCCCTCAACCGTAAGGCTCTCCAGAGGGTAGTGAGGACTGCACAACGCATCACCGGGGGCAAAACTACCTGCCCTCCAGGACACCTACACCACCCGTTGTTACAGGAAGGCCATAAAGATCATCAAGGACATCAACCACCCGAACCACTGCCTGTTCACCCCGCTATCATCCAGAAGGCGAGGTCAGTACAGGTGCATCAAAGCTGGGACCGAGAGACTGAAAAACAGCTTCTATCTCAAGGCCATCAGACTGTTAAACAGCCACCACTAACATTGAGTGGCTGCTGCCAACACACTGTCATTGACGCTGACCCAACTCCAGCCATTTTAATAATGGGAATTGATGGGAAATGATGTAAATATATCACTAGCCACTTTAAACAATGCTACCTTATATAATGTTACTTACCCTACATTATTCATCTCATATGCATATGTATATACTGTACTCTACATCATCGACTGCATCCTTATGTAACACATGTATCACTAGCCACTTTAACTATGCCACTTTGTTTACTTTGTCTACACACTCATCTCATATGTATATACTGTACTCGATACCATCTACTGTATGCTGCTCTGTACCATCACTCATTCATATATCCTTATGTACATGTTCCTTATCCCCTTACACTGTGTATAAGACAGTAGTTTTGGAATTGTTAGTTAGATTACTTGTTGGTTATCACTGCATTGTCGGAACTAGAAGCACAAGCATTTCGCTACACTCGCATTAACATCTGCTAACCATGTGTATGTGACAAATAAAATTTGATTTGATTTGATTTGAATGGATAACGTGTCTGACTACGGATCAGAAGATTCTAGGTTCGACTCCTGGCTGGCTCAATACTTTGTTTAATTGACTGAAATCAAGCAGGGAATGATACTGTATTAAAAAAGATGTAGTTTTTGAATCCAACAGGCATAATATCAACATTTAAAGATTTGTCTGTGATGTGTATTTTAAGTTTGTGTCTTCCCATATGGTCTAGCGGTTAGGATTCCTGGTTTTCACCAAGGTGGCCTGGGTTCAACTCCCGGTATGGGAAAGGATATCTTGTCATTAGGTACCCACTTGTGTAACAACAGATGCGGCAGTTTCTCACAACACAACAATATTCCCTCAGCAACATGAAATGTGACATGTCATGTTGATTCGAATTATACAATTATTTTTAAACGTTGAATACGCTTCATGGCTGCATTTCTTGCTCTGCAGTAAAATTCATGCAACAACAGGAGGATCAAATTAAGATATGCATCTGAAACAGAAAACCAAGGAACCTTGTTTTTGACAGACGCTATGACTGTGTACACTGGTCTAGCTGTGACCTGACTTCAGCTTAGACGTGGGGCCAGTGGCGCAATGGATAACATGTCTGACTACGGATCAGAAGATTCTAGGTTCGACTCCTCGCTGGCTCAATACTTTGTTTAATTGACTGAAATCAAGCTGGGAATGATACTGTATACCTTTCAGTGCTTCTAATTGTTCTCACTTCAAACACATTTTAGATGGATTTCATCTGGACATTCCCCAACATCTCTGAGAAAAAAAGATGATGCTTTTAAATCCAACAGGCATAATGTCAACATTTAAAGATTTGTCTGTGATGTGTATTTTAAGTTTTTGTCTTCCCATATGGTCTAGCGGTTAGGATTCCTGGTTTTCACCCAGGTGGCCCGGGTTCAACTCCCGGTATGGTAAAGATCATCTTATCGTTAGGTAACCACTTGTGTAATAACAGATGCAGCAGTTTCACACAACACAACAATATTCCCTCAGCAACAGGAAATGTGACATGTTATGTATAAAAGCGTCTGCTAAATGGCACATATTATTATTATTATTATGTATATACAAAGCTTTTTAAACTTTGAATACACTTCATGGCTGCATTTCTTGCTCTGCAGTAAAATTAATGCAACAACAGGAGGATCAAATTAACATATGCATCTGAAACAGAAAACCAAGGAACCTTTTTGTTGACAGACGCCATGACTGTGTACACTGTTCTAGCTGTGACCTGACTTCAGCTTAGACGTGGGGCCAGTGGCGCAATGGATAACGTGTCTGACTACGGATCAGAAGATTCTAGGTTTGACTCCTGGCTGGCTCAATACTTTATTTAATTGACTGAAATCAAGCTGGGAATGATACTGTATACCTTTCAGTGCTTCTGGCTGTTCTCACTTCAAACACACTTTAGATGGATTTCATCTGGACATTCCCCAACATCTCTGAGAAAAAAAGATGTGGCTTTTAAATCCAACAGGCATGATGTCAACATTTAAAGATTTGTCTGTGATGTGTATTTTAAGTATGTGTCTTCCCATATGGTCTAGCGGTTAGGATTCCTGGTTTTCACCCAGGTGGCCCAGGTACAACTCCCGGTATAGGAAAGAATAACTTGTCATTAGGTACGCACTTGTGTAACAACAGATGCAGTACTTTCACACAACACAACAATATTCCCTCAGCAATAGGAAATGTGACTTGTTATGTAGATTCAAATTATACAATTCTTTTTAAACGTTGAATACACTTCATGGCTGCATTTCTTGCTCTGCAGTAAAATTCATGCAACAACAGGAGGATCAAATTAAGATATGCATCTGAAACAGAAAACCAAGGAACCTTGTTGTCGACAGACTGTGTACACTGGTCTAGCTGTGACCTGACTTCAGCTTAGACGTGGGGCCAGTGGCGCAATGGATAACGTGTCTGACTACGGATCAGAAGATTCAAGGTTTGACTCCTGTAGATTCAAATTATACAAAGCTTTTTAAACGTTGAATACACTTCATGGCTGCATTTCTTGCTCTGCAGTAAAATTCATGCAACAACAGGAGGATCAAATTAAGATATGCATCTGAAACAGAAATCCAAGGAACCTTTTTGTTGACAGACGCCATGACTGTGTACATTTGTCTAGCTGTGACCTAACTTCAGCTTAGACGTGGTGCCAGTGAGGGTAGGCAACAACATCTCCTCCCCGCTGATCCTGAACACGGGGGCCCCACAAGGGTGCGTTCTGAGCCCTCTCCTGTACTCCCTGTTCACCCACGACTGCGTGGCCACGCACGCCTCCAACTCAATCATCAAGTTTGCGGACGACACAACAGTGGTAGGCTTGATTACCAACAACGACGAGACGGCCTACAGGGAGGAGGTGAGGGCCCTCGGAGTGTGGTGTCAGGAAAATAACCTCACACTCAACGTCAACAAAACTAAGGAGATGATTGTGGACTTCAGGAAACAGCAGAGGGAACACCCCCCTATCCACATCGATGGAACAGTAGTGGAGAGGGTAGCTAGTTTTAAGTTCCTCGGCATACACATCACAGACAAACTGAATTGGTCCACTCACACTGACAGCGTCGTGAAGAAGGCGCAGCAGCGCCTATTCAACCTCAGGAGGCTGAAGAAATTCGGCTTGTCACCAAAAGCACTCACAAACTTCTACAGATGCACAATCGAGAGCATCCTGGCGGGCTGTATCACCGCCTGGTACGGCAATTGCTCCGCCTCAACCGTAAGGCTCTCCAGAGGGTAGTGAGGACTGCACAACGCATCACCGGGGCAAACTACCTGCCCTCCAGGACACCTACACCACCCGTTGTTACAGGAAGGCCATAAAGATCATCAAGGACATCAACCACCCAAACCACTGCCTGTTCACCCCGCTATCATCCAGAAGGCGAGGTCAGTACAGGTGCATCAAAGCTGGGACCGAGAGACTGAAAAACAGCTTCTATCTCAAGGCCATCAGACTGTTAAACAGCCACCACTAACATTGAGTGGCTGCTGCCAACACACTGTCATTGACACTGACCCATCTCCAGCCATTTTAATAATGGGAATTGATGGGAAATGATGTAAATATATCACTAGCCACTTTAAACAATGCTACCTTATATAATGTTACTTACCCTACATTATTCATCTCATATGCATATGTATATACTGTACTCTACATCATCGACTGCATCCTTATGTAACACATGTATCACTAGCCACTTTAACTATGCCACTTTGTTTACTTTGTCTACACACTCATCTCATATGTATATACTGTACTCGATACCATCTACTGTATGCTGCTCTGTACCATCACTCATTCATATATCCTTATGTACATGTTCCTTATCCCCTTACACTGTGTATAAGACAGTAGTTTTGGAATTGTTAGTTAGATTACTTGTTGGTTATCACTGCATTGTCGGAACTAGAAGCACAAGCATTTCGCTACACTCGCATTAACATCTGCTAACCATGTGTATGTGACAAATAAAATTTGATTTGATTTGATTTGAATGGATAACGTGTCTGACTACGGATCAGAAGATTCTAGGTTCGACTCCTGGCTGGCTCAATACTTTGTTTAATTGACTGAAATCAAGCAGGGAATGATACTGTATTAAAAAAGATGTAGTTTTTGAATCCAACAGGCATAATGTCAACATTTAAAGATGTGTCTGTGATGTGTATTTTAAGTATGTGTCTTCCCATATGGTCTAGCGGTTAGGATTCCTGGTTTTCACCCAGGTGGCCCAGGTTCAACTCCCGGTATGGGAAAGAATATATTTTTGTTATGTTACCCACTTGTGTAACAACAGATGCAGCAGTTTCTCACAACACAACAATATTCCCTCAGCAACAGGAAATGTGACTTGTTATGTAGATTCAAATTATACAAAGCTTTTTAAACGTTGAATACACTTCATGGCTGCATTTCTTGCTCTGCAGTAAAATTCATGCAACAACAGGAGGATCAAATTAAGATATGCATCTGAAACAGAAAACCAAGGAACCTTGTTGTCGACAGACTGTGTACACTGGTCTAGCTGTGACCTGACTTCAGCTTAGTCGTGGGGCCAGTGGCGCAATGGATAACGTGTCTGACTACGGATCAGAAGATTCAAGGTTTGACTCCTGTAGATTCAAATTATACAAAGCTTTTTAAACGTTGAATACACTTCATGGCTGCATTTCTTGCTCTGCAGTAAAATTCATGCAACAACAGGAGGATCAAATTAAGATATGCATCTGAAACAGAAATCCAAGGAACCTTTTTGTTGACAGACGCCATGACTGTGTACACTGGTCTAGCTGTGACCTTACTTCAGCTTAGACGTGGGGTCAGTGGCGCAATGGAAAAAATGTCTGACTACGGATCAGAAGATTCTAGGTTCGACTCCTGGCTGGCTCAATACTATACTTAATTTACTGAAATCAAGCTGGGAATGATACTGTTTACCTTTCAGTGCTTCTGGCTGTTCTCACTTCAAACACATTTTAGACGGATTTCATCTGGACATTCCCCAACATCTCTGAGAAAAAAAAGATGTAGCTTTTAAATCCAACAGGCATGATGTCAACATTTAAAGATTTGTCTGTGATGTGTATTTTAAGTATTGCATCTGAAATTAAGATATGCATCTGAAACAGAAAACCAAGGAACCTTGTTGTTGACAGACGCTATGACTGTGTACATTTGTCTAGCTGTGACCTGACTTCAGCTTAGACGTGGTGCCAGTGAGGGTAGGCAACAACATCTCCTCCCCGCTGATCCTGAACACGGGGGCCCCACAAGGGTGTGTTCTGAGCCCTCTCCTGTACTCCCTGTTCACCCACGACTGCGTGGCCACGCACGCCCTCCAACTCAATCATCAAGTTTGCGGACGACACAACAGTGGTAGGCTTGATTACCAACAACGACGAGACGGCCTACAGGGAGGAGGTGAGGGCCCTCGGAGTGTGGTGTCAGGAAAATAACCTCACACTCAACGTCAACAAAACTAAGGAGATGATTGTGGACTTCAGGAAACAGCAGAGGGAACACCCCCCTATCCACATCGATGGAACAGTAGTGGAGAGGGTAGCTAGTTTTAAGTTCCTCGGCATACACATCACAGACAAACTGAATTGGTCCACTCACACTGACAGCGTCGTGAAGAAGGCGCAGCAGCGCCTATTCAACCTCAGGAGGCTGAAGAAATTCGGCTTGTCACCAAAAGCACTCACAAACTTCTACAGATGCACAATCGAGAGCATCCTGGCGGGCTGTATCACCGCCTGGTACGGCAACTGCTCCGCCCTCAACCGTAAGGCTCTCCAGAGGGTAGTGAGGACTGCACAACGCATCACCGGGGAAAACTACCTGCCCTCCAGGACACCTACACCACCCGTTGTTACAGGAAGGCCATAAAGATCATCAAGGACATCAACCACCCAAACCACTGCCTGTTCACCCCGCTATCATCCAGAAGGCGAGGTCAGTACAGGTGCATCAAAGCTGGGACCGAGAGACTGAAAAACAGCTTCTATCTCAAGGCCATCAGACTGTTAAACAGCCACCACTAACATTGAGTGGCTGCTGCCAACACACTGTCATTGACACTGACCCAACTCCAGCCATTTTAATAATGGGAATTGATGGGAAATGATGTAAATATATCACTAGCCACTTTAAACAATGCTACCTTATATAATGTTACTTACCCTACATTATTCATCTCATATGCATATGTATATACTGTACTCTACATCATCGACTGCATCCTTATGTAACACATGTATCACTAGCCACTTTAACTATGCCACTTTGTTTACTTTGTCTACACACTCATCTCATATGTATATACTGTACTCGATACCATCTACTGTATGCTGCTCTGTACCATCACTCATTCATATATCCTTATGTACATGTTCCTTATCCCCTTACACTGTGTATAAGACAGTAGTTTTGGAATTGTTAGTTAGATTACTTGTTGGTTATCACTGCATTGTCGGAACTAGAAGCACAAGCATTTCGCTACACTCGCATTAACATCTGCTAACCATGTGTATGTGACAAATAAAATTTGATTTGATTTGATTTGAATGGATAACGTGTCTGACTACGGATCAGAAGATTCTAGGTTCGACTCCTGGCTGGCTCAATACTTTGTTTAATTGACTGAAATCAAGCAGGGAATGATACTGTATTAAAAAAGATGTAGTTTTTGAATCCAACAGGCATAATGTCAACATTTAAAGATTTGTCTGTGATGTGTATTTTAAGTATGTGTCTTCCCATATGGTCTAGCGGTTAGGATTCCTGGTTTTCACCCAGGTGGCCCGGGTTCAACTCCCGGTATGGGAAAGAATATATTTTCGTTAGGTACCCACTTGTGTAACAACAGATGCAGCAGTTTCTCACAACACAACAATATTCCCTCAGCAACAGGAAATGTGACTTGTTATGTAGATTCAAATTATACAAAGCTTTTTAAACGTTGAATACACTTCATGGCTGCATTTCTTGCTCTGCAGTAAAATTCATGCAACAACAGGAGGATCAAATTTAGATATGCATCTGAAACAGAAAACCAAGGAACCTTGTTGTTGACAGATGCTATGACTGTCTACACTGGTCTAGCTGTGACCTGACTTCAGCTTAGACGTGGGGTCAGTGGCGCAATGGATAAAGTGTCTGACTACGGATCAGAAGATTCTAGGTTCGACTCCTGGCTAGCTCAATACTTTACTTAATTGACTGAAATCAAGCTGGGAATGATACTGTTTACCTTTCAGTGCTTCTGGCTGTTCTCACTTCAAACACATTTTAGACGGATTTCATCTGGACATTCCCCAACATCTCTGGGAAAAAAAGATGTTGCTTTTAAATCCAACAGGCATAATGCAAACATTTAAAGATTTGTCTGTGATGTGTATTTTAAGTATGTGTCTTCCCATATGGTCTAGCAGTTAGGATTCCTGGTTTTCACCCAGGTGGCCCGGGTTCAACTCCCGGTATGGGAAAGAATATATTTTTGTTATGTTACCCACTTGTGTAACAACAGATGCAGTACTTTCACACAACACAACAATATTCCCTCAGCAACAGGAAATGTGACTTGTTATGTAGATTCAAATTATACAATTCTTTTTAAACGTTGAATACACTTCATGGCTGCATTTCTTGCTCTGCAGTAAAATTCATGCAACAACAGGAGGATCAAATTAAGATATGCATCTGAAACAGAAAACCAAGGAACCTTGTTGTTGACAGACGCCATGACTGTGTAAACTGGTCTAGCTTTGACCTGACTTCAGCTTAGACGTGGGGCCAGTGTAGCATTGGATAACTTGTCTGACTATGAATCAGAAGATTCTAGGTTCGACTCCTGGCTGGTTCAATACTTTGTTTAATTGACTGTAATCAAGCAGGGAATGATACTGTATACCTTTCAGGCTGTTCTCACTTCAAACACACTTTAGACGGATTCCATCTGGACATTCCCCAACATCTCTGAGAAAAAAAAGATGTAGCTTTTAAATCCTACAGGCATGATGTCAACATTTAAAGATTTGTCTGTGATGTGTATTTTAAGTATGTGTCTTCCCATATGGTCTAGCGGTTAGGATTCCCGGTTTTCACCCTGGTGGCCCGGGTTCAACTCCCGGTATTGGAAAGAATACATTTTCGTAGGGTATCCACTTGTGTAACAACAGATGCTTTTAAATCCAACAGGCATAACAGACGCTATGACTGTGTACATTTGTCTAGCTGTGACCTGACTTCAGCTTAGACGTGGTGCCAGTGAGGGTAGGCAACAACATCTCCTCCCCGCTGATCCTCAACACGGGGGCCCCACAAGGGTGCGTTCTGAGCCCTCTCCTGTACTCCCTGTTCACCCACGACTGCGTGGCCACGCACGCCTCCAACTCAATCATCAAGTTTGCGGACGACACAACAGCGGTAGGCTTGATTACCAACAACGACGAGACGGCCTACAGGGAGGAGGTGAGGGCCCTCGGAGTGTGCTGTCAGGAAAATAACCTCACACTCAACGTCAACAAAACTAAGGAGATGATTGTGGACTTCAGGAAACAGCAGAGGGAACACCCCCCTATCCACATCGATGGAACAGTAGTGGAGAGGGTAGCTAGTTTTAAGTTCCTCGGCATACACATCACAGACAAACTGAATTGGTCCACTCACACTGACAGCGTCGTGAAGAAGGCGCAGCAGCGCCTATTCAACCTCAGGAGGCTGAAGAAATTCGGCTTGTCACCAAAAGCACTCACAAACTTCTACAGATGCACAATCGAGAGCATCCTGGCGGGCTGTATCACCGCCTGGTACGGCAACTGCTCCGCCCTCAACCGTAAGGCTCTCCAGAGGGTAGTGAGGACTGCACAATGCATCACCGGGGGCAAACTACCTGCCCTCCAGGACACCTACACCACCCGTTGTTACAGGAAGGCCATAAAGATCATCAAGGACATCAACCACCCGAACCACTGCCTGTTCACCCCGCTATCATCCAGAAGGCGAGGTCAGTACAGGTGCATCAAAGCTGGGACCGAGAGACTGAAAAACAGCTTCTATCTCAAGGCCATCAGACTGTTAAACAGCCACCACTAACATTGAGTGGCTGCTGCCAACACACTGTCATTGACACTGACCCAACTCCAGCCATTTTAATAATGGGAATTGATGGGAAATGATGTAAATATATCACTAGCCACTTTAAACAATGCTACCTTATATAATGTTACTTACCCTACATTATTAATCTCATATGCATATGTATATACTGTACTCTACATCATCGACTGCATCCTTATGTAACACATGTATCACTAGCCACTTTAACTATGCCACTTTGTTTACTTTGTCTACACACTCATCTCATATGTATATACTGTACTCGATACCATCTACTGTATGCTGCTCTGTACCATCACTCATTCATATATCCTTATGTACATGTTCCTTATCCCCTTACACTGTGTATAAGACAGTAGTTTTGGAATTGTTAGTTAGATTACTTGTTGGTTATCACTGCATTGTCGGAACTAGAAGCACAAGCATTTCGCTACACTCGCATTAACATCTGCTAACCATGTGTATGTGACAAATAAAATTTGATTTGATTTGATTTGAATGGATAACGTGTCTGACTACGGATCAGAAGATTCTAGGTTTGACTCCTGGCTGGCTCAATACTTTGTTTAATTGACTGAAATCAAGCAGGGAATGATACTGTATAACTTTCAGTGCTTCTGGCTGTTCTCACTTCAAACACATTTTAGACCGATTTCATCTGGACATTCCCCAACATCTCTGGGAAAAAAGATGTTGCTTTTAAATCCAACAGGCATAATGCAAACATTTAAAGATTTGTCTGTGATGTGTATTTTAAGTATGTGTCTTCCCATATGGTCTAGCAGTTAGGATTCCTGGTTTTCACCCAGGTGGCCCGGGTTCAACTCCCGGTATGGGAAAGAATATATTTTTGTTATGTTACCCACTTGTGTAACAACAGATGCAGCAGTTTCTCACAACACAACAATATTCCCTCAGCAACAACAAATGTGACATGTTATGTAGATTCAAATTATACAAGGCTTTTTAAACTTTGAATAGACTTCATGGCTGCATTTCTTGCTCTGCAGTAAAATTCATGCAACAACAGGAGGATCAAATTAAGATATGCATCTGAAACAGAAAACCAAGGAAACTTGTTGTTGAGAGACGCTATGACTGTGTACACTGGTCTAGCTGTGAACTGACTTCAGCTTAGACGTGGGGCCAGTGGCGCAATGGATAACGTGTCTGACTACGGATCAGAAGATTCTAGGTTCGACTCCTGGCTGGCTCAATACTTTGTTTAATTGACTGAAATAAGCAGGGAATGATACTGTATTAAAAAAAGATGTAGCTTTTAAATCAAACAGGCATAATGTCAACATTTAAAGAATTGTCTGTGATGTGTATTTTAAGTATGTGTCTTCCCATATGGTCTAGCGGTTAGGATTCCTGGTTTTTACCCAGGTGGCCCGGGTTCAACTCCCGGTATGGGAAAGAATATATATTCGTAGGGTATCCAGTTGTGTAACAACAGATGCAGCAGTTTCTCACAACACAACAATATTCCCTCAGCAACAGGAAATGTGACATGCTATGTAGATTCAAATTATACAAAGGTTTTTAAACGTTGAATACACTTCATGGCTGCATTTATTTCTCTGCAGTAAAATTCATGCAACACCAGGAGGATCAAATTAAGATATGCATCTGAAACAGAAAACCAAGGAACCTTGTTGTTGACAGACGCTATGACTGTGTACACTGGTCTAGCTGTAACCTGACTTAAGCTTAGACATGGGGCCAGTGGCGCAATGGATAATGTGTCTGACTACGGATCAGAAGATTCTAGGTTCGACTCCTGGCTAGCTCAATACTTTACTTAATTGACTGAAATCAAGCTGGGAATGATACTGTTTACCTTTCAGTGCTTCTGGCTGTTCTCACTTCAAACACATTTTAGACGGATTTCATCTGGACATTCCCCAACATCTCTGGGAAAAAAAGATGTTGCTTTTAAATCCAACAGGCATAATGCAAACATTTAAAGATTTGTCTGTGATGTGTATTTTAAGTATGTGTCTTCCCATATGGTCTAGCAGTTAGGATTCCTGGTTTTCACCCAGGTGGCCCGGGTTCAACTCCCGTTTTGGGAAAGAATATATTTTTGTTATGTTACCCACTTGTGTAACAACAGATGCAGTACTTTCACACAACACAACAATATTCCATCAGCAACAGGAAATGTGACTTGTTATGTAGATTCAAATTATACAATTCTTTTTAAACGTTGAATACACTTCATGGCTGCATTTCTTGCTCTGCAGTAAAATTCATGCAACAACAGGAGGATCAAATTAAGATATGCATCTGAAACAGAAAACCAAGGAACCTTGTTGTTGACAGACGCCATGACTGTGTAAACTGGTCTAGCTTTGACCTGACTTCAGCTTAGACGTGGGGCCAGTGGAGCATTGGATAACTTGTCTGACTATGAATCAGAAGATTCTAGGTTCGACTCCTGGCTGGCTCTTTATTTAATTGACTGAAATCAAGCTGGGAATGATACTGTAAACCTTTCAGTGCTTCTGGCTGTTCTCACTTCAAACACATTTTAGACGGATTTTATCTGGACATTCCCCGACATCTCTGAGAAAAAAAGATTTAGCTTTTAAATCCAACAGGCATGATGTCAACATTTAAAGATTTGTCTGTTATGTGTGTATTAACTATGTGTCTTCCCATATGGTCTAGCGGTTAGGATTCCTGGTTTTCACCCAGGTGGCCCGGGTTCAACTCCCGGTATGGGAAAGAATATATTTTCGTAAGGTACGTACTTGTGTAACAACAGATGCAGCAGTTTCTCACAACACAACAATATTCCCTCAGCAACAACAAATGTGACATGTTATGTAGATTCAAATTATATAAGGTTTTTTAAACGTTGAATACACTTCATGGCTGCATTTCTTGCTCTGCAGTAAAATTCATGCAACAACAGGAGGATCAAATTAAGATATGCATCTGAAACAGAAAACCAAGGAACCTTGTTGTCGACAGACTGTGTACACTGGTCTAGCTGTGACCTGACTTCAGCTTAGACGTGGTGCCAGTGGCGAAATGGATAACGTGTCTGACTACGTATCAGAAGATTCTAGGTTTGACTCCTGGCTGGCTCAATACTTTGTTTAATTTACTGAAATCAAGCTGGGAATGATACTGTATACCTTTCAGTGCTTTTGGCTGTTCTCACTTCAAACACATTTTAGATGGATTTCATCTGGACATTCCCCAACATCTCTGAGAAAAAAGATGTAGTTTTTGAATCCAACAGGCATAATGTCAACATTTAAAGATTTGTCTGTGATGTGTATTTTAAGTATGTGTCTTCCCATATGGTCTAGCGGTTAGGATTCCTGGTTTTCACCCAGGTGGCTCGGGTTCAACTCCCGGTATGGGAAAGAATAACTTGTCATTAGGTACGCACTTGTGTAACAACAAATGCAGTACTTTCACACAACACAACAATATTCACTCAGCAACATGAAATGTGACATGTCATGTAGATTTGAATTATACAATTATTTTTAAACGTTGAATACACTTCATGGCTGCATTTCTTGCTCTGCATTAAAATTCATGCAACAACAGGAGGATCAAATTAAGATATGCATCTGAAACAGAAACCCAAGGAACCTTGTTGTTGAGAGACGCTATGACTGTGTACACTGGTTTTCCTGGTTTTCACCCAGGTTGCCCGGGTTCGACTCCCGGTATGGGAAAGAATATCTTGTCGTTAGGTACGCACTTGTGTAACAAAAGATGCAGTCGTTTCATATAACACAACAGTATTCCCTCAGCAACAGGAAATGTTAAATTTTATGTAGATTCAAATTATACAAGGGTTTTTAAACGTTGAATAGGATTCCTGGTTTTCACCCAGGTGGCCTAGGTTCAACTCCCGGTATAAGAAAGAATAACTTGTCGTTAGGTACGCACTTGTGTAACAACAGATGCAGCAGTTTCAAAGACCTGAACCACTGCCTGTTCACCCCGCTATCATCCAGAAGGCGAGGTCAGTACAGGTGCATCAAAGCTGGGACCGAGAGACTGAAAAACAGCTTCTATCTCAAGGCCATCAGACTGTTAAACAGCCACCACTAACATTGAGTGGCTGCTGCCAACACACTGTCATTGACACTGACCCAACTCCAGCCATTTTAATAATGGGAATTGATGGGAAATGATGTAAATATATCACTAGCCACTTTAAACAATGCTACCTTATATAATGTTACTTACCCTACATTATTCATCTCATATGCATATGTATATACTGTACTCTACATCATCGACTGCATCCTTATGTAACACATGTATCACTAGCCACTTTAACTATGCCACTTTGTTTACTTTGTCTACACACTCATCTCATATGTATATACTGTACTCGATACCATCTACTGTATGCTGCTCTGTACCATCACTCATTCATATATCCTTATGTACATGTTCCTTATCCCCTTACACTGTGTATAAGACAGTAGTTTTGGAATTGTTAGTTAGATTACTTGTTGGTTATCACTGCATTGTCGGAACTAGAAGCACAAGCATTTCGCTACACTCGCATTAACATCTGCTAACCATGTGTATGTGACAAATACAATTTGATTTGATTTGATTTGAATGGATAAAGTGTCTGACTACGGATCAGAAGATTCTAGGTTCGACTCCTGGCTGGCTCAATACTTTGTTTAATTTACTGAAATCAAGCTGGGAATGATACTGTATACCTTTCAGTGCTTCTGGCTGTTCTCACTTCAAACACATTTTAGACGGATTTCATCTGGACATTCCCCAACATCTCTGAGAAAAAACGATGTAGCTTTTAAATCCAACAGGCATGATGTCAACATTTAAAGATTTGTCTGTGATGTGTGTTTTAAGTATGTGTCTTCCCATATGGTCTAGTGGTTAGGATTCCTGGTTTTCACCCAGGTGGCCCGGGTTCAACTCCTGATATGGGAAAGAATATCTTTTCGTTAGGTAACCACTTGTGTAACAACAGATGCATCAGTTTCACACAACACAACAATATTCCCTCAGCAACAGGAAATGTGACATGTTATGTATATTCAAATTATACAAAGCTTTTTAAACGTTGAATAAACTTCATGGCTGCATTTCTTGCTCTGCAGTAAAATTCATGCAACAACAGGAGGATCAAATTAAGATATGCATCTGAAACAGAAAACCAAGGAACCTTGTTGTTGACAGACGCCATGACTGTGTACACTGGTCTAGCTGTGACCTGACTTCAGCTTAGACGTGGGGCCAGTGGCGCAATGGATAATGTGTCTGACTACGGATTAGAAGTTGCTAGTTTTGACTCCTGGCTGGCTCAATACTTTATTTAATTGACTGAAATCAAGCTGGGAATGATACTGTATACCTTTCTGTGCTTCTGGCTGTTCTCACTTCAAACACATTATAGATGGATTTCATCTGGACATTCCCCAACATCTCTGAGAAAAAAAAGATGTAGTTTTTGAATCCAACAGGCATAATGTCAACATTTAAAGATTTGTCTGTGATGTGTATTTTAAGTATGTGTCTTACCATATGGTCTAGCGTTTAGGATTCCTGGTTTTCACCCAGGTGGCCCGGGTTCAACTCCCGGTATGGGAAAGAATAACTCATCGTTAGGTACGCACTTGTGTAACAACAGATTCAGCAGTTTCACAAAACAGTATTCCCTCAGCAAATGTGACATGTCATGTAGATTCAAATTATACAACGCTTTTTAAACGATGAATACACTTCATGGCTGCATTTCTTGCTCTGCAGTAAAATTCATGCAACAACAGGAGGATCAAATTAAGATATGCATCTGAAACAGAAAACCAAGGAACCTTGTTGTTGACAGACGCCATGACTGTGTACACTGGTCTAGCTGTGACCTGACTTCAGCTTAGACGTGGTGCCAGTGGCGAAATGGATAACGTGTCTGACTACGGATCAGAAGATTCTAGGTTTGACTCCTGGCTGGCTCAATACTTTATTTAATTGACTGAAATCAAGCTGGGAATGATACTGTATACCTTTCAGTGCTTCTGGCTGTTCTCACTTTAAACACATTTTAGACGGATTTCATCTGGACATTCCCCAACATCTCTGAGAAAAAAAGATGTAGTTTTTGAATCCAACAGGCATAATGTCAACATTTAAAGATTTGTCTGTGATGTGTATTTTAAGTATGTGTCTTCCCATATGGTCTAGCGGTTAGGATTCCTGGTTTTCACCCAGGTGGCCCGGGTTCAACTCACGATATGGGAAAAAATAACTTGTCATTAGGTATGCACTTGTGTAACAACAGATGCAGTACTTTCACACAACACAACAATATTCACTCAGCAACATGAAATGTGACATGTCATGTAGATTCGAATTATATAATTATTTTTAAACGTTGAATACATTTCATGGCTGCATTTCTTGCTCTGCAGTAAAATTCATGCAACAACAGGAGGATCAAATTAACATATGCATCTGAAACAGAAAACCAAGGAACCTTGTTGTTGAGAAACGCTATGACTGTGTACACTGGTCTAGCTGTGACCTGACTTCAGCTTAGACGTGGTGCCACTGGCGCAATGGATAACGTGTCTGACTACGGATCAGAAGATTCTAGGTTCGACTCCTGGCTGGCTCAATACTTTGTTTAATTGACTGAAATCAAGCAGGGAATGATACTGTATTAAAAAAAGATGTAGCTTTTAAATCAAACAGGCATAATGTCAACATTTAAAGATTTGTCTGTGATGTGTATTTTAAGTATGTGTCTTCCCATATGGTCTAGCAGTTAGGATTCCTGGTTTTCACCCAGGTTGCCTGGGTTCAACTCCCGGTATGGGAAAGAATATCTTGTCGTTAGGTACTCACTTGTGTAACAAAAGATGCAGCAGTTTCTCAGAACACAACAGTATTCCCTCAGGAAATGTTAAATTTTATGTAGATTCAAATTATACAAGGGTTTTTAAACGTTGAATAGGATTCCTAGTTTTCACCCAGGTGGTATGGGAAAGAATATCTTTTCGTAAGGTACCCACTTGTGTAACAACAGATGCAGCAGTTTCTCACAACACAACAATATTCCTCAGCAACAGGAAATGTGACAATTATGTAGATTCAAATTATACAAGGCTTTTTAAACGTTGAATAGGATTCCTGGTTTTCACCCAGGTGGCCTAGGTTCAACTCCCGGTATCAGAAAGAATAACTTGTCGTTAGGTACGCACTTGTGTAACAACAGATGCAGCAGTTTCACAAAACAATATTCCCTCAGCAACAGGAAATGTGACATGTCATGTAGATTCAAATTATACAAGGCTTTTTAAACGTTGAATTCACTTAATGGTTGCATTTCTTGCTCTGCAGTAAAATTCATGCAACAACAGGAGGATCAAATTAAGATATGCATCTGAAACAGAAAACCGAGGAACCTTGTTGTTGAGAAACGCTATGACTGTGTACACTGGTCTAGCTGTGACCTGACTTCAGCTTAGACGTGGGGCCAGTGGGGCAATGCATAACATGTCTGACTACGGATCAGAAAATTCTAGGTTCGACTCCTGGCTTGGTCAATACTTTATTTAATTGACTGAAATCAAGCTGGGAATGATACTGTATACCTTTCAGTGCTTCTGGCTGTTCTCACTTCAAAACACATTTTAGACGGATTTCATCTGGACATTCCCCAACATCTCTGAGAAAAAAAAGATGTAGCTTTTAAATCCAACAGGCATAATGTCAACATTTAAAGATTTGTCTGTGATGTGTATTTTAAGTATGTGTCTTCCCATATGGTCTAGCGGTTAGGATTCCTGGTTTTCACACAGGTGGCCTGGGTTCAACTCCCGGTATGGTAAAGATCATCTTATCGTTAGGTACCCACTTGTGTAATAACAGATGCAGCAGTTTCACACAACACAACAATATTCCCTCAGCAACAGGAAATGTGACATGTTATGTATAAAAGCGTCTGCTAAATGGCATATATTATTATTATTATTATTATGTATATACAAAGCTTTTTAAACGTTGAATACACTTCATGGCTGCATTTCTTGCTCTGCAGTAAAATTCAAGTACAACAGGAGGATCAAATTAACATATGCATCTGAAACAGAAAACCAAGGAACCTTGTTGTTGAGAAACGCTATGACTGTGTACACTGGTCTAGCTGTGACCTGACTTCAGCTTAGACGTGGTGCCACTGGCGCAATGGATAATGTGTCTGACTACGGATCAGAAGATTCTAGGTTCGACTCCTGGCTGTCTCAATACTTTGTTTAATTGACTGAAATCAAGCAGGGAATGATACTCTATTAAAAAAAGATGTAGCTTTTAAATCAAACAGGCATAATGTCAACATTTAAAGATTTGACTGTGATGTGTATTTTAAGTATGTTTCTTCCCATATGGTCTAGCGGTAAGGATTCCTGGTTTTCACCCAGGTGGCCAGGTTTCAATTCCCGGTATGAGAAAGAATACACTGGTCTAGCTGTGACCTGACTTCAGCTTAGACGTGGGGCCAGTGGCGCAATGCATAATGTGTCTGACTACGGATCAGAATATTCTATGTTCGTCTCCTGGCTGGGTCAATACTTTATTTAATTGACTGAAATCAAGCTGGGAATGATACTGTATAACTTTCAGTGCTTCTGGCTGTTCTCACTTCAAACACATTTTAGACGGATTTCATCTGGACATTCCCCAACATCTCTGAGAAAAGAAGATGTAGCTTTTGAATCCAACAGGCATAATGTCAACATTTAAAGATTTGTCTGTGATGTGTATTTTAAGTATGTGTCTTCCCATATGGTCTAGCGGTTAGGATTCCTGGTTTTCACCCAGGTGGCCTGGGTTCAACTCCCGGTATGGGAAAGGATATCTTGTTGTTAGGTACGCACTTGTGTAACAACAGATGCAGCAGTTTCAACCACCTGAACCACTGCCTGTTCACCCTGCTATCATCCAGAAGGCGAGGTCAGTACAGGTGCATCAAAGCTGGGACCGAGAGACTGAAAAACAGCTTCTATCTCAAGGCCATCAGACTGTTAAACAGCCACCACTAACATTGAGTGGCTGCTGCCAACACACTGTCATTGACACTGACCCAACTCCAGCCATTTTAATAATGGGAATTGATGGGAAATGATGTAAATATATCACTAGCCACTTTAAACAATGCTACCTTATATAATGTTACTTACCCTACATTATTCATCTCATATGCATATGTATATACTGTACTCTTCATCGACTCATCCTTATGTAACACATGTATCACTAGCCACTTTAACTATGCCACTTTGTTTACTTTGTCTACACACTCATCTCATATGTATATACTGTACTGATACCATCTACTGTATGCTGCTCTGTACCATCACTCATTCATATATCCTTATGTACATGTTCCTTATCCCCTTACACTGTGTATAAGACAGTAGTTTTGGAATTGTTAGTTAGATTACTTGTTGGTTATCACTGCATTGTCGGAACTAGAAGCACAAGCATTTCGCTACACTCGCATTAACATCTGCTAACCATGTGTATGTGACAAATAACATTTGATTTGATTTGATTTGAATGGATAACGTGTCTGACTACGGATCAGAAGATTCTAGGTTCGACTCCTGGCTGGCTCAATACTTTGTTTAATTGACTGAAATCAAGCAGGGAATGATACTGTATTAAAAAAGATGTAGCTTTTAAATCAAACAGGCATAATGTCAACATTTAAAGATTTGTCTGTGATGTGTATTTTAAGTATGTGTCTTCCCATATGGTCTAGCGGTTAGGATTCCTGGTTTTCACCCAGGTGGCCCGGGTTCAACTCCCGGTATGGGAAAGGATATCTTGTCATTAGGTACCCACTTGTGTAACAACAGATGCAGCAGTTTCTCACAACACAACAATATTCCCTCAGCAACATGAAATGAGACATGTCATGTAGATTCGAATTATACAATTATTTTTAAACGTTGAATACACTTCATGGCTGCATTTCTTGCTCTGCAGTAAAATTCATGCAACAACAGGAGGATCAAATTAAGATATGCATCTGAAACAGAAAACCAAGGAACCTTGTTGTTGACAGACGCCATGACTGTGAACACTGGTCTAGCTGTGACCTGACTTCAGCTTAGACGTTGGGCCAGTGGCGAAATGGATAACGTGTCTGACTACGGATCAGAAGATTCTAGGTTTTACTCCTGGCTGGCTCAATACTTTATTTAATTGACTGAAATCAAGCTGGGAATGATACTGTATACCTTTCAGTGCTTCTGGCTGTTCTCACTTTAAACACATTTTAGATGGATTTCATCTGGACATTCCCCAACATCTCTGAGAAAAAAAAGATGTCGCTTTTAAATCCAACAGGCATAATGTCAACATTTAAAGATTTGTCTGTGATGTGTGTATTAAGTATGTGTCTTCCCATATGGTCTAGTGGTTAGGATTCCTGGTTTTCACCCAGGTGGCCTGGGTTCAACTCCCGGTATGGGAAAGAATAACTTGTCATTAGGTACGCACTTGTGTAACAACAGATGCAGCAGTTTCACACAACACAACAATATTCCCTCAGCAACAGGAAATGTGACATGTTATGTAGATTCAAATTATACAAGGCTTTTTAAACGTTGAATACACTTCATGGCTGCATTTCTTGCTCTGCAGTAAAATTCATGCAACAACAGGAGGATCAAATTAAGATATGCATCTGAAACAGAAAACCAAGGAACCTTGTTTTTGACAGACGCTATGACTGTGTACACTGGTCTAGCTGTGACCTGACTTCAGCTTAGACGTGGGGCCAGTGGTGCAATGGATAACGTGTCTGACTACGGATCAGAAGATTCTAGGTTCGACTCCTGGCTGGCTCAATAATTTTATTTAATTGACTGAAATCAAGCTGGGAATGATACTGTATACCTTTCAGTGCTTCTGGCTGTTCTCACTTCAAACACATTTTAGACGGATTTCATCTGGACATTCCCCAACATCTCTGAGAAAAAAAGATGTTGCTTTTAAATCCAACAGGCATAATGTCAACATTTAAAGATTTGTCTGTGATGTGTATTTTAAGTATGTGTCTTCCCATATGGTCTAGCGGTTAGGATTCCTGGTTTTCACCCAGGTGGCCCGGGTTCAACTCCCGGTATGGGAAAGAATAACTTGTCATTAGGTACGCACTTGTGTAACAACAGATGCAGTACTTTCACACAACACAACAATATTCACTTAGCAACAGGAAATGTGACATGTTATGTAGATTCATATTATATAAGGTTTTTTAAACGTTGAATACACTTCATGGCTGCATTTCTTGCTCTGCAGTAAAATTCATGCAACAACAGGAGGATCAAATTAAGATATGCATCTGAAACAGAAAACCAAGGAACCTTGTTGTTGAGAAACGCTATGACTGTGTACACTGGTCTAGCTGTGACCTGACTTCAGCTTAGATGTGGTGCCACTGGCGCAATGGATAACGTGTCTGACTACGGATCAGAAGATTCTAGGTTCGACTCCTGGCTGTCTCAATACTTTGTTTAATTGACTGAAATCAAGCAGGAAATGATACTCTATTAAAAAAAGATGTAGCTTTTAAATCAAACAGGCATAATGTCAACATTTAAAGATTTGACTGTGATGTGTATTTTAAGTATGTTTCTTCCCATATGGTCTAGCGGTAAGGATTCCTGGTTTTCACCCAGGTGGCCAGGTTTCAATCCCGGTATGAGAAAGAATATATTGTCGTTAGGTACGTACTTGTGTAACAACAGATGCAGCAGTTTCTCACAACACAACAATATTCCCTCAGCAACAGGAAATGTGACTTGTTATGTAGATTCAAATTATACAAAGCTTTTTAAACGTTGAATACACTTCATGGCTGCATTTCTTGCTCTGCAGTAAAATTCATGCAACAACAGGAGGATCAAATTAAGATATGCATCTGAAACAGAAAACCAAGGAACCTTGTTGTTGAGAAACGCTATGACTGTGTACACTGGTCTAGCTGTGACCTGAATTCAGCTTAGACGTGGTGCCACTGGCGCAATGGATAACGTGTCTGACTACGGATCAGAAGATTCTAGGTTCGACTCCTGGCTGTCTCAATACTTTGTTTAATTGACTGAAATCAAGCAGGGAATGATACTGTATTAAAAAAAGATGTATTTGCTTTTAAATCAAACAGGCATAATGTCAACATTTAAAGATTTGACTGTGATGTGATTTTAACAACAGTATGTTTCTTCAACACAACATATTCCCTCAGCAACAGGAAATGTGACATGTTATGTAGATTCAAATTATACTGGTTTTCGTTGAATACCCAGGTGGCTCTGCAGGTTTAAGACCAGAAAACCAAGGAACCTTGTTGAAAGAACTGTGTACACTGGTCTAGCTGTGACCTGACTTCAGCTTAGACGTGGGGCCAGTGGCGCAATGGATAACGTGTCTGACTACGGATCAGAAGATTCTAGGTTCTACTCCTGGCTGGCTCAATACTTTGTTTAATTGACTGAAATCAAGCTGGGAATGATACTGTATACCTTTCAGTGCTTCTGGCTGTTCTCACTTCAAACACATTTTAGACGGATTTCATCTGGACATTCCCCAACATCTCTGAGAAAAAAGATGAGGTTTTTGAATCCAACAGGCATAATGTCAACATTTAAAGATTTGTCTGTGATGTGTATTTTAAGTATGTGTCTTCCCATATGGTCTAGCGGTTAGGATTCCTGGTTTTCACCCAGGTGGCCCGGGTTCAACTCCCGGTATGGGAAAGAATATATTTTCATTAGGTACGCACTTGTGTAACAACAGATGCAGCAGTTTCTCACAACACAACAATATTCCCTCAGCAACAGGAAATGTGACATGTTATGTAGATTCAAATTATACAAGGCTTTTTAAACGTTGAATACACTTCATGGCTGCATTTCTTGCTCTGCAGTAAAATTCATGCAACAACAGGAGGATCAAATTAAGATATGCATCTGAAACAGAAAACCAAGGAACCTTGTTGTTGACAGACGCTATGACTGTGTACACTGGTCTAGCTGTGACCTGACTTCAGCTTAGACGTGGTGCCAGTGAGTGGCGACATCTCCTCCCCGTGATCCTGACACGGATCAGAAGATTCTAGCCCTTTGACTCCCTGGCTGGCTCAATACTTTAAACACATTTAATTGAACTCAAATCAAGTTTGTCGGAATGATACAGTGGTAGGCTTGATTACTTGGTCTAGCGAGACGGCACTTTAGGGAGGAGTGATTTTAGACATGTGGTGTCAGGAAAATAACCTCACACTCAACGAACAAAACTAAGGAGATGATTGTGGACCTGGAAACAGCAGAGGGAACACATTTCCAAATCGATGGAACAGTGTCTGAGATGGTAGCTAGTTTTAAGTTCCTCGTCATACACATCACAGACAAACTGAATTGGTCCACTCACACTGACAGCAGGAAGGCCAGCAGGCCTTTCAACCTCAGGAGGCTGAAAAATTAACTTGTCACCAAAAGCACTCACAAACTTCTACAGATGCACAATCGAGAGCATCCTGGCGGGCTGTATCACCGCCTGGTACGGCAACTGCTCAGCCCTCAACCGTAAATGTCCAGAGGGTAGTGAGACTGCACAACGCATCACAAACTACCTTCCAGGACACCTAACCACGTTGTTACAGGAAGGCCATAAAGATCATCAAGGACATCAACCACCCAAACCACTGCCTGTTCACCCCGCTATCATCCAGAGGCGAGGTCAGACAGGTGCATCAAAGCTGGGACCGAAGACTGAAAAACAGCTTCTATCTCAAGGCCATCAGACTGTTAAACAGCCACCACTAACATTGAGTGGCTTGCCAACATTCATTGACACTGACCCAACTGGCAGCCATTTTAATAATGGGAATTGATGGGAAATGAATATATCACTAGCCACTTTAAACAATGCTACCTTATATAATGTTACTTACCCTACATTATTCATCTCATATGCATATGTAATAACTTACATCATCGACTGCATCCTTATGTAACACATGTATCACTAGCCACTTTAACTATGCCACTTTGTTTACTTTGTCTACACACTCATCTCATATGTATTACTGTACTCGATACCATCTACTGTATGCTGCTCTGTACCATCACTCATTCATATATCCTGCATGTAATGTTCCTTATCCCCTTACACTGTGTATAAGACAGTAGGGAATTGTTAGTTAGATTACTTGTTGGTTATCACTGCATTGTCTGGAACAGAAAAAAAGCATTTCGTTTTTGACTCGCATTAACATCTGCTAACCATGTGTATGTGACAAATTTTAAATTTGATTTGATGATTTGAATGGATAACGTGTCTGACTACGGATCAGAAGATTCTAGGTTCGACTCCTGGCTGGCTCAATACTTTGTTTAATTGACTGAAATCAAGCAGGGAATGATACTGTATTAAAAAATACAAAGATGTAGCTTTTAAATCAAACAGGCATAATGTCAACATTTAAAGATTTGTCTGTGATGTGTATTTTAAGTATGTGTCTTCCCATATGGTCTAGCGGTTAGGATTCCTGGTTTTCACCCAGGTGGCCCGGGTTCAACTCCCGGTATGGGAAAGAATATCTTGTCATTAGGTACCCACTTGTGTAACAACAGATGCAGCAGTTTCACACAACACAACAATATTCCTCAGCAACAGGAAATGTGACATGTTATGTAGATTCAAATTATACAAGGCTTTTTAAACGTTGAATACACTTCATGGCTGCATTTCTTGCTCTGCAGTAAAATTCATGCAACAACAGGAGGATCAAATTAAGATATGCATCTGAAACAGAAAACCAAGGAACCTTGTTGTTGACAGACGCTATGACTGTGTACACTGGTCTAGCTGTGACCTGACTTCAGCTTAGACGTGGGGCCAGTGGTGCAATGGATAACGTGTCTGACTACGGATCAGAAGATTCTAGGTTTGACTCCTGGCTGGCTCAATACTTTGTTTAATTGACT
>NW_025746085.1:55000-67500 GCF_021184085.1 Oncorhynchus gorbuscha
TGTGTACACTGGTCTAGCTGTGACCTGACTTCAGTTTAGGCGTGGGGCCAGTGGCGCAATGGATAAAGTGTCTGACTACGGATCAGAAGATTCTAGTTTCAACTCCTGGCTGGCTCAATACTTTATTGAACTGACCGAAATCATTTTATTGAATTGACCGAAATCATCTGGACATTCCCCAACATCTCTGAGAAAAAAATATGTCGCTTTTAAATCCAACAGTCATAATGTCAACATTTAAAGATTTGTCTGTGATGTGTATTTTTCAGTATGTATCTTCCCATATGGTCTAGCGGTTAGGATTCCTGGTTTTCGCCCGGGTTCAACTCCCGTTATGGGAAAGAATATATTTTCGTAGGGTATCCACTTGTGTAACAACAGATGCAGCAGTTTCTCACAACACAACAATATTCCCTCAGCAACAGGAAATGTGACATGTTATGTAGATTCAAATTATACAAGGGTTTTTAAACGTTGAATACACTTCATGGCTGCATTTCTTGCTCTGCAGTAAAATTCATGCAACAACAGGAGGATCAAATTAAGATATGCATCTGAAACAGAAAACCAAGGAACCTTGTTTTTGACAGACGCCATGACTGTGTAAACTGGTCTAGCTGTGACCTGACTTCAACTTAGACGTGGTGCCAGTGGTGCAATGGATAATGTGTCTAATTACAGACCAGAACATTCAAGGTTTGACTCCTGGCTGCCTCAATAGTTTATTTAATTGACTGAAATCAAGCTGGGAATGATACTGTTAGCTTTCAGTGCTTCTGGCTGTTCTCACTTCAAACTCATTTTAGACGGATTTCATCTGGACATTCCCCATCACCTCTGAGAAAAAAAATGTAGCTTTTGAATCCAACAGGCATAATGTCAACATTTAAAGATTTGTCTGTGATGTGTATTTTAATTATGTGTTTTCCCATATGGTCTAGCGTTTAGGATTCCTGGTTTTCACCCAGGTTGCCAGAGTTCAACTCCCGGGATGGGAAAGAATATCTTGTCGTTAGGTACGCACTTGTGTAACAACAGATGCAGCAGTTTCTCACAACACAACAATATTCCCTCAGCAACAGGAAATGTACATGTTATGTAGATTCAAATTATACAAAGCTTTTTAAACGTTGAATAAACTTCATGGCTGCATTTCTTGCTCTGCAGTAAAATTCATGCAACAACAGGAGGATCAAATTAAGACATGCATCTGAAACCGAAAAACAAGGAGTAAGTATGTGTTTTCTCCTATGGTCTAGCGGTTAGGATTCCTGGTTTTCACCCAGGTGGCCAGGGTTCAACTCCCGGTATGGGAAAGATCATCTTATCGTTAGGTACCCACTTGTGTAACAACAGATGCAGCAGTTTCTCACAACACAACAGTATTCCCTCAGCAACAGGAAATGTTAAATTTTATGTAGATTCAAATTATACAAGGGTTTTTAAACGTTGAATAGGATTCCTGGTTTTCACCCAGGTGCCCCGGGTTCAACTCCCGGTATGGGAAAGAATATATTTTCGTTAGGTACCCACTTGTGTAACAACAGATGCAGCAGTTTCTCACAACACAACAATATTCTCTCAGAAACAGGAAAAGTCATGTAGATTCAAATTATACAAGGCTTTTTAAACTTTGAATACACTTCATGGCTGCATTTCTTGCTCTGCAGTAAAATTCATGCAACAACAGGAGGATCAAATTGCAGTGGTTTCACATAACACAACAGTATTCCCTCAGCAACAGGAAATGTTAAATTTTATGTAGATTCAAATTATACAAGGGTTTTTAAACGTTGAATAGGATTCCTGGTTTTCACCCAGGTGGCGTAGGTTCAACTCCCGGTATAAGAAAGAATAACTTGTCGTTAGGTACGCACTTGTGTAACAACAGATGCAGCAGTTTCACAAAACAATATTCCCTCAGCAACAGGAAATGTGACATGTCATGTAGATTCAAATTATACAAGGCTTTTTTAACGTTGAATACACTTCATGGCTGCATGTCTTCCTCTGCAGTAAAATTAATGCAACAACAGGAGGATCAAATTAAGATATGCATCTGATACAGAAAACCAAGGAACCTTGTTGTTGACAGACGCTATGACTGTGTACACTGGTCTAGCTGTAACCTGACTTTACCTTAGACGTGGGGCCAGTGGCGCAATGGATAATGTATTTGACTATGGATCAGTAGATTCTAGGTTTGACTCCTGGCTGCCTCATCATTATATTTAATTGACTGAAATCAAGCTGGGAATGATACTGTATACCTTTCAGTGCTTCTGGCTGTTGTCACTTCAAACACATTTTAGATGGATTTCATCTGGACATTCCCCAACATCTCTGAGAAAAAAAGATGATGCTGTTAAATCCAACAGGCATAATATCAACATTTAAAGATTTGTCTGTGATGTGTATTTTAAGTATGTGTCTTCCCATATGGTCTAGCAGTTAGGATTCCTGGTTTTCACCCAGGTGCCCTGGGTTCAGCTCCCGGTATGGGAAAGAATATCTTGTCGTTAGGTACGCACTTGTGTAACAACAGATGCAGCAGTTTCTCACAACTGTAACAATATTCCCTCAGCAACAGGAAATGTGACATGTTATGTAGATTGAAATTATACAAGGCTTTTTAAACGTTGAATACACTTCATGGCTTCATTTCTTGCCCTGCAGTAAAATTCATGCAACAACAGGAGGATCAAATTAACATATGCATCTGAAACAGAAAACCAAGGAACCTTTTTGTTGAGAAACGCTATGACTGTGTACACTGGTCTAGCTGTGACCTGACTTCATCTTAGACGTGGTGCCAGTGGCGCAATGGATAACTTGTTTGACTACGGATTAGAAGATTCTAGGTTCGACTCCTGGCTGTCTCAATACTTTGTTTAATTGACTGAAATCAATGATACAGGGAATGATACTGTATTAAAAAAAAAAAGATGTAGCTTTTATATCAAACAGGCATAATGTCAACATTTAAAGATTTGACTGTGATGTGTATTTTAAGTATGTTTCTTCCCATATGGTCTAGCGGTAAGGATTCCTGGTTTTCACCCAGGTGGCCCGTGTTCAACTCCCGGTATGGGAAAGAATAACTTGTCATTAGGTACGCACTTGTGTAACAACAGATTCAGCAGTTTCACACAACACAACAATATTCCCTCAGCAACAGCAAATGTGACATGTCATGTAGATTCCAATTATACAATGCTTTTTAAACGATGAATACACTTCATGGCTGCATTTCTTGCTCTGCAGTAAAATTCATGCAACAACAGGAGGATCAAATTAAGATATGCATCTGAAAAAGAAAACCAAGGAACCTTGTTGTTGACAGACGCTATGACTGTGTACATTTGTCTAGCTGTGACCTGACTTCAGCTTAGACGTGGTGCCAGTGAGGGTAGGCATAACATCTCCTCCCCGCTGATCCTCAACACGGGGGCCCCACAAGGGTGCGTTCTGAGCCCTCTCCTGTACTCCCTGTTCACCCACGACTGCGTGGCCACGCACGCCTCCAACTCAATCATCAAGTTTGCGGACGACACAACAGTGGTAGGCTTGATTACCAACAACGACGAGACGGCCTACAGGGAGGAGGGGAGGGCCCTTGTGGTGTCAGGAAAATAACCTCACACTCAACGTCAACAAAACTAAAGATGATTGTGGACTTCAGGAAACACCAGAGGGAACACCCCCTATCCACATCGATGGAACAGTAGTGGAGAGGGTAGCTAGTTTTAAGTTCCTCGGCATACACATCACAGACAAACTGAATTGGTCCACTCACACTGACAGCGTCGTGAAGAAGGCGCTGCAGCGCCTATTCAACCTCAGGAGGCTGAAGAAATTCGGCTTGTCACCAAAAGCACTCACAAACTTCTACAGATGCACAATCGAGAGCATCCTGGCGGGCTGTATCACCGCCTGGTACGGCAACTGCTCCGCCCTCAACCGTAAGGCTCTCCAGAGGGTAGTGAGGACTGAAAAAAGATGTAGCACAACGCATCACCGGGGGCAAACTACCTGCCCTCCAGGACACCTACACCACCCGTTGTTACAGGAAGGCCATAAAGATCATCAAGGACATCAACCACCCGAACCACTGCCTGTTCACCCCGCTATCATCCAGAAGGCGAGGTCAGTACAGGTGCATCAAAGCTGGGACCGAGAGACTGAAAAACAGCTTCTATCTCAAGGCCATCAGACTGTTAAACAGCCACCACTAACATTGAGTGGCTGCTGCCAACACACTGTCATTGACACTGACCCAACTCCAGCCATTTTAATAATGGGAATTGATGGGAAATGATGTAAATATATCGCTAGCCACTTTAAACAATGCTACCTTATATAATGTTACTTACCCTACATTATTCATCTCATATGCATATGTATATACTGTACTCTACATCATCGACTGCATCCTTATGTAACACATGTATCACTAGCCACTTTAACTATGCCACTTTGTTTACTTTGTCTACACACTCATCTCATATGTATATACTGTACTTTTACCATCTACTGTATGCTGCTCTGTACCATCACTCATTCATATATAGTATGTGTCTTCCCATATGGTCTAGCGGTTAGGATTCCTGGTTTTCACCCAGGTAGACTAGGTTCAACTGCCGGTATGGAAACAATATATTTTCGTTAGGTACCCACTTGTGTAACAACAGATGCAGCAGTTTCTCACAACACAACAATATTCCCTCAGCAACAGGAAATGTGACATGTTATGTAGATTCAAATTATACAAGGCTTTTTAAACGTTGAATAGACTTCATGGCTGCATTTCTTGCTCTGCAGTAAAATTCATGCAACAACAGGAGGATCAAATTAAGATATGCATCTGAAACAGAAAACCAAGGAACCTTGTTGTTGACAGACGCCATGACTGTGAACACTGGTCTAGCTGTGACCTGACTTCAGCTTAGACTTTGGGCCAGTGGCGAAATGGATAACGTGTCTGACTACGGATCAGAAGATTCTAGGTTTTACTCCTGGCTGGCTCAATACTTTATTTAATTGACTGAAATCAAGCTGGGAATGATACTGTATACCTTTCAGTGTTTCTGGCTGTTCTCACTTCAAACACATTTTAGACACATTTCATCTGGACATTCCCCAACATCTCTGAGAAAAAAAGATGTAGTTTTTGAATCCAACAGGCATAATATCAACATTTAAAGATTTGTCTGTGATGTGTATTTTAAGTATGTGTCTACCCATATGGTCTATCGGTTAGGATTCCTGGTTTTCACCCAGGTGGCCTGGGTTCAACTCCCGGTATGGGAAAGAATATATTTTCGTTAGGTACCCACTTGTGTAACAACAGATGCAGCAGTTTCACACAACACAACAATATTCCCTCAGCAACAGGAAATGTGACTTGTTATGTAGATTAAAATTATACAAAGCTTTTTAAACGTTGAATACACTTCATGGCTGCATTTCTTGCTCTGCAGTAAAATTCATGCAACAACAGGAGGATCAAATTAAGATATGCATCTGAAACAGAAAAAAAAGTAACCTTGTTGAGAGACGCTATGACTGTGTACACTTGTCTAGCTGTGACCTGACTTCAGCTTAGATGTGGGGCCAGTGGCGCAATGGATAATGTTTCTGACTATGGATCAGAAGATTCTAGTTTTGACTCCTGGCTGGCTCAATACTTTGTTTAATTGACTGAAATCAAGCTGGGAATGATACTGTATACCTTTCAGTGCTTCTGGCTGTTCTCACTTTAAACACATTTTAGATTGATTTCATCTGGACATTCCCCAACATCTCTGAGGAAAAAATATGTAGTTTTTGAATCCAACAGGCATAATGTCAACATTTAAAGATTTGTCTGTGATGTGTGTTTTAAGTAGGTGTCTTCCCATATGGTCTAGAGGTTAGGATTCCTGGTTTTCACCCAGGTGGCCCGGGTTCAACTCCCGGTATGGGAAAGAATAACTTGTCATTAGGTACTCACTTGTGTAACAACAGATGCAGTACTTTCACACAAAACAACAATATTCACTCAGCAACAGGAAATGTGATATGTTATGTAGATTCATATTATATAACGTTTTTTAAATGTTGAATACACTTCATGGCTGCATTTCTTGCTCTGCAGTAAAATTCATGCAACAACAGGAGGATCAAATTAAGATATGCATCTGAAACAGAAAATCAAGGAACCTTTTTGTTGACAGACGCTATGACTGTGTACACTGGTCTAGCTGTGACCTGACTTCATTTTAGACGTCGGGCCAGTGGCACAATGGATAACGTGTCTGACTACAGATCAGAAGATTCTAGGTTCGACTCCTGGCTGGCTCAATAATTTACTTAATTGACTGAAATCAAGCTGGGAATGATACTGTATACCTTTCAGTGCTTCTGGCTGTTCTCACTTCAAACACATTTTAGACAGATTTCATAGTTTTGGAATTGTTAGTTAGATTACTTGTTGGTTATCACTGCATTGTCGGAACTAGAAGCACAAGCATTTCGCTACACTCTCATTAACATCTGCTAACCATGTGTATGTGACGAATAACATTTGATTTGATTTGATTTGAATGGATAACGTGTCTGACTACGGATCAAAAGATTCTAGGTTCGACTCCTGGCTGGCTCAATACTTTGTTTAATTGACTGAAATCAAGCAGGGAATTATACTGTATTAAAAAAAAGATGTAGCTTTTAAATCAAACAGGCATAATGTCAACATTTAAAGATTTGTCTGTGATGTGTATTTTAAGTATGTGTCTTCCCATATGGTCTAGTGGTTAGGATTCCTTGTTTTCACCCAGGTGGCCCGGGTTCAACTCCCTGTATGGGAAAGAATATATTTTCGTTAGGTACCCACTTGTGTAACAACAGATGCAGCAGTTTCTCACAACACAACAATATTCCCTCAGCAACAGGAAATGTGACTTGTTATGTAGATTCATATTATATAATGTTTTTTAAACGTTGAATACACTTCATGGCTGCATTTCTTGCTCTGCAGTAAAATTCATGCAACAACAGGAGGATCAAATTAAGATATGCATCTGAAACAGAAAACCAAGGAACCTTGTTGTTGACAGACGCCATGACTGTGTACATTTGTCTAGCTGTGACCTTACTTCAGCTTAGACGTGGTGCCAGTGAGGGTAGGCAACAACATCTCCTCCCCGCTGATCCTCAACACGGGGGCCCCACAAGGGTGCGTTCTGAGCCCTCTCCTGTACTCCCTGTTCACCCACGACTGCGTGGCCACGCACGCCTCCAACTCAATCATCAAGTTTGCGGACGACACAACAGTGGTAGGCTTGATTACCAACAACGACGAGACGGCCTACAGGGAGGAGGTGAGGGCCCTCGGAGTGTGGTGTCAGGAAAATAACCTCACACTCAACATCAACAAAACTAAGGAGATGATTGTGGACTTCAGGAAACAGCAGAGGGAACACCCCCCTATCCACATCGATGGAACAGTAGTGGAGAGGGTAGCTAGTTTTAAGTTCCTCGGCATACACATCACAGACAAACTGAATTGGTCCACTCACACTGACAGCGTCGTGAAGAAGGCGCAGCAGCGCCTATTCAACCTCAGGAGGCTGAAGAAATTCGGCTTGTCACCAAAAGCACTCACAAACTTCTACAGATGCATAATCGAGAGCATCCTGGCGGGCTGTATCACCGCCTGGTATGGCAACTGCTCCGCCCTCAACCGTAAGGCTCTCCAGAGGGTAGTGAGGACTGCACAACGCATCACCGGGGGCAAACTACCTGCCCTCCAGGACACCTACACCACCCGTTGTTACAGGAAGGCCATAAAGATCATCAAGGACATCAACCACCCGAACCACTGCCTGTTCACCCCGCTATCATCCAGAAGGCGAGGTCAGTACAGGTGCATCAAAGCTGGGACCGAGAGACTGAAAAACAGCTTCTATCTCAAGGCCATCAGACTGTTAAACAGCCACCACTAACATTGAGTGGCTGCTGCCAACACACTGTCATTGACACTGACCCAACTCCAGCCATTTTAATAATGGGAATTGATGGGAAATGATGTAAATATATCACTAGCCACTTTAAACAATGCTACCTTATATAATGTTACTTACCCTACATTATTCATCTCATATGCATATGTATATACTGTACTCTACATCATCGACTGCATCCTTATGTAACACATGTATCACTAGCCACTTTAACTATGCCACTTTGTTTACTTTGTCTACACACTCATCTCATATGTATATACTGTACTCGATACCATCTACTGTATGCTGCTCTGTACCATCACTCATTCATATATCCTTATGTACATGTTCCTTATCCCCTTACACTGTGTATAAGACAGTAGTTTTGGAATTGTTAGTTAGATTACTTGTTGGTTATCACTGCATTGTCGGAACTAGAAGCACAAGCATTTCGCTACACTCGCATTAACATCTGCTAACCATGTGTATGTGACAAATAAAATTTGATTTGATTTGATTTGAATGGATAACGTGTCTGACTACGGATCAGAAGATTCTAGGTTCGACTCCTGGCTGGCTCAATACTTTGTTTAATTGACTGAAATCAAGCTGGGAATGATACTGTATACCTTTCAGTGCTTCTGGCTGTTCTCACTTCAAACACATTTTAGACGGATTTCATCTGGGCATTCCCCAACATCTCTGAGAAAAAAGATGTAGCTTTTAATTCCAACAGGCATAATGTCAACATTTAAAGATTTGTCTGTGATGTGTATTTTAAGTATGTGTCTTCCCATATGGTCTAGCGGTTAGGATTCCTGGTTTTCACCAAGGTAGACTGGGTTCAACTCCCGGTATGGGAAACAATATATTTTCGTTAGGTACCCACTTGTGTAACAACAGATGCAGCAGTTTCACACAACACAACAAAATTCCCTCAGCAACAGGAAATGTGACATGTTATGTATATACAAAGCTTTTTAAACGTTGAATAAACTTCATGGCTGGATTTCTTGCTCTGCAGTAAAATTCATGCAACAACAGGAGGATCAAATTAAGATATGCATCTGAAACAGAAAACCAAGGAACCTTGTTGTCGACAGACTGTGTACACTGGTCTAGCTGTGACCTGACTTAAGCTTAGATGTGGGGCCAGTGGCGCAATGGATGACGTGTCTGACTACGGATGAGAAGATTCTAGGTTGGACTCCTGGCTACCTCAATACTTTGTTTAATCGACTGAAATCAAGCTGGGAATGATACTGTATACCTTTCAGTGCTTCTGGCTGTTCTCACTTCAAACACATTTTAGACAGATTTCATCTGGACATTCCCCAACATCTCTGAGAAAAAAGATGTAGTTTTTGAATCCAACAGGCATAATATCAACATTTAAAGATTTGTCTGTGATGTGTATTTTAAGTATGTGTCTACCCATATGGTCTAGTGGTTAGGATTCCTGGTTTTCACCCAGGTGGCCTGGGTTCAACTCACGGTATGGGAAAGAATATATTTTCGTTAGGTACCCACTTGTGTAACAACAGATGCAGCAGTTTCACACAACACAACAATATTCCCTCAGCAACAGGAAATGTGACTTGTTATGTAGATTCAAATTATACAAAGCTTTTTAAACGTTGAATACACTTCATGGCTGCATTTCTTGCTCTGCAGTAAAATTCATGCAACAACAGGAGGATCAAATTAAGATATGCATCTGAAACAGAAAACCAAGGAACCTTTTTGTTGACAGACGCCATGACTGTGTACACTGTTCTAGCTGTGACCTGACTTCAGCTTAGACGTGGGGCCAGTGGCGCAATGGATAACGTGTCTGACTACGGATCAGAAGATTCTAGGTTCGACTCCTGGCTGGCTCAATACTTTGTTTAATTGACTGAAATCAAGCTGGGAATGATACTGTATACCTTTCAGTGCTTCTGGCTGTTCTCACTTTAAACACATTTTAGATTGATTTCATCTGGACATTCCCCAACATCTCTGAGGAAAAAATATGTAGTTTTTGAATCCAACAGGCATAATGTCAACATTTAAAGATTTGTCTGTGATGTGTGTTTTAAGTAGGTGTCTTCCCATATGGTCTAGAGGTTAGGATTCCTGGTTTTCACCCAGGTGGCCCGGGTTCAACTCCCGGTATGGGAAAGAATAACTTGTCATTAGGTACTCACTTGTGTAACAACAGATGCAGTACTTTCACACAAAACAACAATATTCACTCAGCAACAGGAAATGTGATATGTTATGTAGATTCAAATTATATAACGTTTTTTAAATGTTGAATACACTTCATGGCTGCATTTCTTGCTCTGCAGTAAAATTCATGCAACAACAGGAGGATCAAATTAAGATATGCATCTGAAACAGAAAACCAAGGAACCTTTTTGTTGACAGACACTATGACTGTGTACACTGGTCTAGCTGTGACCTGACTTCAGCTTAGATGTAGGGCCAGTGGCGCAATGGATAACGTGTCTGACTACGGATCAGAAGATTCTAGGTTCGACTCCTGGCTGGCTCAATACTTTATTTAATTGACTGAAATCAAGCTGGGAATGATACTGTAAACCTTTCAGTGCTTCTGGCTGTTCTCACTTCAAACACATTTTAGACGGATTTCATCTGGACATTCCCCAACATCTCTGAGAAAAAAGATTTAGCTTTTAAATCCAACAGGCATGATGTCAACATTTAAAGATTTGTCTGTGATGTGTGTATTAACTATGTGTCTTCCCATATGGTCTAGCGGTTAGGATTCCTGGTTTTCACCCAGGTGGTATGGGAAAGAATATCTTTTCTAAGGTACCCACTTGTGTAACAACAGATGCAGCAGTTTCTCACAACACAACAATATTCCCTCAGCAACAGGAAATGTGACAAGTTATGTAGATTCAAATTATACAAGGCTTTTTAAACGTTGAATAGGTTCCTGGTTTTCACCCAGGTGGCCTAGGTTCAACTCCCGGTATAAGAAAGAATAACTTGTCGTTAGGTACGCACTTGTGTAACAACAGATGCAGCAGTTTCACAAAACAATATTCCCTCAGCAACAGGAAATGTGACATGTCATGTAGATTCAAATTATACAAGGCTTTTTAAACGTTGAATTCACTTAATGGTTGCATTTCTTGCTCTGCAGTAAAATTAATGCAACAACAGGAGGATCAAATTAAGATATGCATCTGAAACTGAAAACCAAGGAACCTTGTTGTTGACAGACGCTATGACTGTGTACACTGGTCTAGTGTGACCTGACTTCAGCTTAGACGTGGGGCCAGTGGCGCAATGGATAATGTGTCTGACTACGGATCAGAAGATTCTAGGTTCAACTTCTGGCTGGCTCAATACTTTGTTTAATTGACTGAAATCAAGCAGGGAATGATACTGTATACCTTTCAGTGCTTCTGGCTGTTCTCACTTCAAACACATTTTAGACGTATTTCATCTGGACATTCCCCAACATCTCTAAGAAAAAAAAGATGTAGCTTTTAAATCCAACAGGCATGATGTCAACATTTAAAGATTTGTCTGTGATGTGTATTTTAAGTATTTTGTCTTCCCATATGGTCTAGCGGTTAGGATTCCTGGTTTTCACCCAGGTGGCCGTGTTCAACTCCCGGTATGGGAAATAATATATTTTCGTTAGGTACCCACTTGTGTAACAACAGATGCAGCAGTTTCTCACAACACAACAATATTCCCTCAGCAACAGGAAATGTGACTTGTTATGTAGATTAAAATTATACAAGGCTTTTTAAACGTTGAATACACTTCATGGCTGCATTTCTTGCTCTGCAGTAAAATTCATGCAACAACAGGAGGATCAAATTAACATATGCATCTGAAACAGAAAACCAAGGAACCTTTTTGCTGACAGACGCCATGACTGTGTACACTGTTCTAGCTGTGACCTGACTTCAGCTTAGACGTGGGGCCAGTGGCGCAATGGATAACGTGTCTGACTACGGATCAGAAGATTCTAGGTTCGACTCCTGGCTGGCTCAATACTTTATTTAATTGACTGAAATCAAGCTGGGAATGATACTGTATACCTTTCAGTGCTTCTGGCTGTTCTCACTTCAAACACATTTTAGACAGATTTCATCTGGACATTCCCCAACATCTCTGAGAAAAAAGATGTAGTTTTTGAATCCAACAGGCATGATGTCAACATTTAAAGATTTGTCTGTGATGTGTATTTTAAGTATATGTCTTCCCATATGGTCTAGCGGTTAGGATTCCTGGTTTTCACCCAGGTGGCCGTGTTCAACTCCCGGTATGGGAAAGAACATATTTTCTTTAGGTACCCACTTGTGTAACAACAGATGCAGCAGTTTCTCACAACACAACAATATTCCCTCAGCAACAGGAAATGTGACTTGTTATGTAGATTAAAATTATACAAGGCTTTTTAAACGTTGAATACACTTCATGGCTGCATTTCTTGCTCTGCAGTAAAATTCATGCAACAACAGGAGGATCAAATTAACATATGCA